>NC_138884.1:60283004-60479711 GCF_965194825.1 Balaenoptera physalus | reverse complement strand
AAACTGGCTTAAAATCAGTTTTTCCTATGAGAGTTACGAATGGTTATTGACATTTATCAGTTGGCATTCTTATATAGAGAAGAGTTTTTCCTTCCTCGACTTTTATTTTAATTTAGTATTGGTATAGATTTATGAATTCTTTTTTCCCCAAAATTTAATGAGTTATAATGCATTCTTGTCATTATTTACTTTAGTGTCAAATTGTCCCATTGGTTTCTATCTTCTTTTGACATGTTTTTGAAAATTTCCTTAGTTTCTGGCATGGTGCTCTCAGCTTATTTTATAGTTTTCATGGATCAGCCCTGGAATTATTCATTTCTTTAAGAAGCTCAGGATTCTTATAGTAGAGAAGAGTGTTTAAAACTCAAGGTGTGGACACAAAATGTGCTCCAAGGGCACCAAGTAGCTACTTGGTTGCTACTGCTTTCAGGTCCTTTTAGTAGACATAATTAAGAAATAGATTTCTTCTTTTACATCATGTACTAAAAAATATTTCCATATTTAGGATCATGTTCTTAATATAGATTCCCAGAATTTGAGTGATTGGTTGAAATAACATGAACATTTTAGTGTATTGATTCTTATTATAAACTTGTTTTTCAGAAGCTTTGATTTTGTGGGTACTTGTTTTGCTATATGTTTACCAGAATTAGATCTTAATTTTTTCTTTTTTCTAATTCTATCAAGTATATAAAAATTATATATTTTAAATTTAACTTCCCTTGATTACCAGCAAAATTTAGCGTCTTTCTAGTTATGTTTCTCTTTGGTGAATTATTTATTCTTGCCCTTTCTCTTTTAGCATTTGCAATATTTCAAGATTTTTTTCTTTTTTTGGTTGTCTATTTGGCTAGGCATTGTGCATACTTAACCTGTGGACTTTTTTTCTAACTCAATAGATTTTTCCAGTGAAACACTGAGATAATTTTTTCCTAGTTAATAATTAGCAAAAAATTCTGCAGAGTGATCAAATAAAAATCAAATATGAGGTATATGAGAAATAGGTTAAACAAGTTACTTTTTTACTAATAGTGTCAAAGAATAATATAAAAACTTGATTTTCCTCAGTCACGTTACTTTCTTTTGTGAATGTGATATCTTAAAAAATGAAACAGTTAAAACTTACAGGTTTTGTTATTTTCTTTTTCTTTTTGACTGAATCCTTAACCCTGCCCACAAAGCCTCAAGATGTAGGTAAGAAATCTACTTATATATCACCTAAGGAATGACTAAGTTGGGATAATTTCTATTTTTTAACTTTGTTTTCTTTCAATTTAATTTTTCGCTTGCTTTTTTCTCCCTCTCCCTAGTTTACATATACTGATCAGATATCCTGAACTAACCTTCCCAGATATTGTATTTTGGTGATCATATTACCCTATCTATAGACAGAGACAGTTATCACACCCAGCAAATGGTCACCGGCCTTATGGTAGTATAGGAAATGTTGCTGGGGAGATATAATTTGGATTTGAAAATATTAGTATTTCTTGCAGATGTGTATAGTGTATGGTAACAGTGGAACATTAGATATGAGTTAAGATTTTTTTGGAAACTTGGTTGTTCAATGTATCTCCCAACTAGGTGGTAAACACCATAAGAGTATGCAGGACCTTGCTTCTTCCAACTGTACAGTTTGTAAATCTCCCCAAGCCTGTACATTCCCCAAGCCTGGCTGATGCAGTGTCAGCCTGGAGGAAAAGGTGACTTTTATATTTCTTCTGCTCAAAGGGGGAACATTTTGAACTTCATCTGTTCAGAGGTGTCTTTTTGTAATCCCTCTGGCCTGAAAGGAGCATATTTTTGTACCTCGCACCAAGGTGCTGTAAGTGATGCCATGGCCCTGAAGATGTGGATTGTGTCTTAATTTGGTACCCCCTACAGTGTCTGCTAGTGAGCCCAGTTACCGGGCTTGAAGAAGGGTAGTCATTCTTGAGTTTTCCTTATCCTTTGCCCCTGTAACAACTTATTAAAAAATCCTGTTGATTTTTGTCTCCAATATCTTTTGCATTCATGTTTTCCTTTGCACTTCCATTACTCCTACCAAAATTCACGTCCTGCTGATTTCTCAATAGGATAATTGCAAAAGTCTCCTAATGGGCTTCTTGCCTTTTTCCACCTCATCCATTCATTCTTCCATCCATCTATTTGACAAATAGTCCTCATCACTTTCTATTTGTCAGGCACTGTAGGAGATCCCAGCATATCAGACATACCACTACCTGCCTGGTATTTCTTAGCATATAGAAATGATGATATTACTGTTCTATAATAAACATTTTCAGTGGCTCTTCATGGCTTCCAGTTGGAGCCCAAACTCCTCAGCTTTATATGAAAGATCTACATAATCTGGACCCAGTTTCTTTCTATCTTAGGTTCCATTAGTCTTCTTTATGACCCACTTTTTCATCAAAGTGGATTAATTGACTTTCCCCAAAGACATCCCAGGATTTCTTACCTTTGTGCTTTTACTCACACCATTCTCTCCGCATAGAAATATGAGTTTCCTTATTTCTCAGCTAGCTGAAATCTTGTACATTTTTTTCAGACTCAACTCATATGCACCTCCTCCTATACTCCTTTTCTGGTTCCTCACCCAGAGATCATAAAGCATTCCTGTCATATACTTACCCACGTTACTTTAGAATGTCATATAGATTCTACATTGGATTATAGTCATGTTCATGAGTCACCTGCACTATGAAAGTACTTAGGAACCCAAGATCCAGGGGGAGATGTTTTAGTCATCATTGATTGCCTCATAGTATCCAGCACAATGCTTTGCAAAAGTAAGGACTGCATGAAAATAGTCTATGTGAACAAATGTAAATGTGCTCTGATAAGTATATGCTCACTGGGAGGGAATCAATGATTTTAGACTAGTTGAGAGAACACTTAAATATCTGTGTCTGACTAGCACTACAATCTGTACTACCACCAGCAAGCTCTGGTATCTCTTGTTGGGCACAGTTGTGGCATTATATCACTTAACAATGAACCCACATAATACTTTTCTAGTCGTACGTGACACTTAGTGGGGAAATGGTGCTTGTATTTGACATTTGTGGCTGGGGAGCCATCAATAGTAAATCTAAAGTCTGGTCAGTGTGAGATTAATTCAAGTCATTTCAACTTAATGAATATTTTTTGAGCACATGATCAACTGTGATTAAGATCTAATATTTGGTTCATATGATGTCTCTTCTTCATGTTAAATACGCCAAAATTATTTTCTACCATCAGTTATCTATTTTATACTTTATAAATTTATCACATATAGTTATTTATTGGGAAAATGTTAAAATACCAGGATATATAATAACCTGAATATCTTTGCTTTTCAGATGATGTCAGTATCACCCAGAAATTTATAGAGGATAATATTGGATATATGTGAGTTTCTCTAAACTCATTTTGATGATGATGGTGTTTACTATAAGCTTATCTGGTACCTTCCAGAAATGTTAATGCTTCTCAAAAGTTATGTAATTAAATATAAACCATATCAAAAAATAAATACAGTGTTAATCATAAAATTCAGATGAGGCAATTGAATTGTCAAGAAGTTGTAAAACTTATAGCCTTCACACTTTGATAATTTCCTGAGGTTAGTCTGCAAGTGGGTGTTCCTATGAGTTTTTGGTTGGACATAAATCGAAATTCTGCAGGTCATCATTGTGTACTCTGTGTGGACTGTTGCAGCACCATCATTGCATTTGCTCAATATATTCAGGAGGCATCCTTTGAAGAAGTAGAAATGTTGGTAAAAGCCATGACAGAATACAGAGATAAATGCTTGGCTGACATGACACTCCCAGAGTGTTCAAAATTAGCTGTAAGTAAATTGTTTGCATTTCCTAAACAAACAAGCTTATTTGTCAACACTGAGAGAATTTTTGCCTTGGAAATATAAAAAGAAAGATGCTCTATGGCCCTCATTTTTAGTTTTTAATTAAAAAATCTTTTTTAAAAAAAACAACAGAAATTTATTCTCTGACAATTCTGGAGGCCAGGTGCCTAAAATCAAGGCGTTGTAGTCTGTGCTCCCTGCAGAGGCTCTAGGGGAGAATTTGTTGAATGCTTTCCTCTTAACTTCTTGTGATAACCAGCAATCCTCAGCATTCTTTGACTTATAATTACCTCGCTCCCATCTCTGCCTCTGTCATAACATGGCCATCTTCTCTCCGAGTCTCTTCTCCTTGCCTTATAATGACAGCAGCCACATTGGATAAGACCCTCTCAATAACTTGGCTCTATCTGCTGAGACCCTATTTCCAAATAAAGTCCCATACACAGGCATGGGGATTAGGAATTGAACATAACTTTTTGGGGGACATTTTTCAACCCACAACAATGAGTCTCTGGCTAGTCTCATTACAAGATTCCAATAACGAATTCTTCCTCCACCTGAATGAATTTGGACCTTGAAGCCAACTTGAGAATGAGGAAGAGTTAGTTTCATGTACCAACATAGTGGTCAAAAGCTTATGTCTCCAGAAGGAAACTAAAAAAGCTGAAATGTACAGGGGCCTGAGGAGTGCTATTTTCCGCCATCTCTACTAAATCACCACTCAAATGTGGTTTTGGGGCAGAATGAGAGTCTCTGTTCAAAATATATATTTTAATTTTATCTGTAACCCAGAGAAACAATTAATATAGGAACGGCTCATAGCAGAAATCATGGTGAGGGAGGTGAGTAATGCAGATCTTAGATTTCTAAAAGCATCATCTCTCGGCGTCAGGAAGGAGAAATCTGGGCCCCTCACTTTTTAAAAAAAATTAATTAATTAATTTTTTTTTTGTTTGGCTGTGTTGGGTCTTCGTTGCTGCATGTGGCCTTTCTCTAGTTGTGGCGAGCGGGGGCTACTCTTCATTGCGGTGAGCGGGCTTCTCATTGCGGTGGCTTCTCTTGTTGCAGAGCATGGGCTCTAGGCACGTGGGCTTCAGTAGTTGTGAGGTGCAGGCTCAGTAGTTGTGGCACACAGGCTTTGTTGCTCCGTGGCATGTGGGATCTTCCCAGACCAGGGATGGAACCTGTGTCCCCTGCATCGGCAGGCAGATTCTTAACCACTGTGCCACCAGGGAAGTCCCTGGGCCCCTCATTTTTATTTTGCCTGACTTTAGTATTTAGGGTAAGGCACTTTCCTAGGAGATGCAATTCTGTGTAATGATGCACAGGAGCACTTGGTTATGAGCTTGCAGTCCACGCCGTAAGTATACAGGCAGGAAGACAGGCAATAGCCTGGCAAAGCGCACGGAAGTCGAGGTACCTTCCTTACCTGCCTCTCTCAATATGTACTCTGCTGTCACACTCCCTCTTCTTGGCCTCCTCCCAATAGAGTCACCATCTGCATCTCTAGAAAACTATTACTAAACATTACCACTAAATACTTCACCAACACATTACACTCTGACCCTGTCACCTTGGAAGAGAAGGAAAAAAGCCATTATGTAAGAGAAATGTAGGCAGTAAAGAAATAGGCAGAGGTTGAAGGGCCTCAGGATAGGATAGAGAAAACTTCCCAAAGTGTGGGATGGTTGTCAAGGGTGTGGGTAAAGATGCTCTTCCGGTAATATTGGGAAAATTTGGGAATCTTTTTCGCAAAGGGTGACACTCACCACTCATTGTCTCCACTGTGTCATCTCAGAAGGTTGAAAAATGTCACAATGAATAAAAAATGTCTTTTACTTTTCTGTTGTCCAGAATGATGTTTTACTGGAAAATATATGTGCTATGGAGGGACTGCCACAAAAGCATAATTTTTCACACTGCTGCCATGAGGCTGACTTTGAAAGAAAACATTGTTTCCTCCATAATAAGAAAGCTGATGTAGGATTTTTGCCTCCTCTCCCTACTCTGGATCCTGAAGAGAAATGCCAGACTTATAAAAATAACAGAGAATCTTTTCTAAACAAGTAAGTTTAATTTTAGTAGAAAAATGATTTAATTGAAGAATTATTCTTAGGCTAAATCCAATATCTCTTCCAAAGGATCATAGCTGTGTTTCTTGATCATTTAGTTCATTCAACATGCATTTGTGTGTCAGATTCTGTGGTCATTGCTGAGGAGATGAACAATATATGAAACCTGCTTTCAAGATCCTTTCATTGTGATGTGTATTTTCTAATGGGATGAGCCCCAGAACTGAAGGGTGTGCATGGCACCAAAGTTCTACTGGAGGAAATAATATAGTCTTTCAATGGAGAGTTATAGCTTTTACTAAGGGTAAACATTACATCAATGGATGTTTAGCAAAAATCTGTTTTCAGTAGTGCAGTAGTTGTAGAAGCAGAGACTTTTTCTGGAAAGCTTAAACCACAAAGCTTGTTTGAACATAAGTGATTATGATCCCTGAATCTTGGATAGAGTGTGTATAGGTAGCTGTTCTTTGAACCTGAAAAGGAGAGATGCCGACCATCTGGCATGATAGGGGAAGAAAAAGAATAACCAGAGCCCCGTGTTCATGATTAGAATGGCAATCATCATTCCTCTTTGGGAGTTGGCAACATCAGTGATACAACTTTTATTGGAGACTCGATAATGCTGCCTTCCATTGAAGCCTTCAGTAATGGGAAATCCTTCTTCCTCTCACCTTTACTTTCACAACATGTTCTTCTTGTCTTTTTAAATCTTCTCTTTTCCTCCCCTTGTCTACCATTCCTTCATTACCTTCCTGTTTTTTTCTTTCCCTCCTTCCTTCCTTTTTTTCTTTTATAGTTATATCTACGAAGTTTCCAGAAGGAACCCCTTTGTTTTTGTCCCTACACTTCTTACTGCTGCTGCTCGTTTTGAGGAAATGACTAAAATATGTTGTGAAGAACAAGAAAAAGCTAACTGCTTTCGAACAAAGGTGGGTATTACATTTGTTTTCTTAAAAGGACAAGGATTCATCCCAAACTGTAGATCTTTACTTAAAATTAAATTATAGCAAAAGAGTTGTTTACCATTTAAAAACCATTCTCTTGTCACTTTTACTGGTTTTTCAACCCATTGGCCACCTGCTACTGATCTAAATTTCTTATTACCTGAGACCCTTGAAAGACAATTGCCCATTTCTAGGGTCTCTCTTCTGGCTTTGTCTTCCTTGTGAATTGGAGGGAAATGCTAGTGAGTAAATAACCAGGGTAAAAATGGCATTTTGTCTTCTATCTTGGACAAGTCCTCTTTTGACTACTTTTAAACTCTTTTAAAGTCCTCTTTTGACTACCCATAAAACTGAATCATCCTGGTAGAGATGGACACGCTCACAGCACTCTTCACCACTCATCTTCCCATCAAGTATAATTCAGTCATTGGGAAGACTAGCCCCACCTTTATAATAAGCCACAAATTTATATTTTGATATGTACATTTCCTGAGATAAAAACCCCATAATTTTCTGTTTCTGAGCAAAGTTTGGAATCGTTTGGTTGACATGTGGTTAAGAAATAAGAGAATAGTGGGATTTTGCTCTTGCTTCAACAGAATTTCTCTTTATCCTTCAGGCAGAAACTTTCATACAATATTTAAAAGCATTATCTTCTTATCAAAAAAATGTCTGTGGGGCACTTATGAAATTTGGACCACAAATCTTAAAATCTATGTGAGTTTCATAATAAGTATTTTGTTTCTACTTGTATTTTCTTGTCTAAGTCCCATTTTTGTTAAATCATTGATGACTTTTTATTTATACTCTTCCTAGTTCCTCAAGGGTTTTGAGGTGGGGCTCAGTCTGGGTGGATTACTCAGACCAGGACATTAGGTCCGGTTGAGAGAAGACCTGCAAGGTGGGGAGACTAAGAGAGAAAGAGGACTACTTCTGAGTTAGTTTTTGGTTAGTTGGGAATCTGAGTGGGTCTAGGAGTTCTGAACCTGAGTTTTAAAACATTCAAGTGCTTTAGACATGACTTATCCATCCATCTTTGACTTTAATGACTAGGAGACTACCCTCTAGGGATAAATTTTATTTTACATGCTTACCCTAGCCAACTAGCAATGATGCTAGTGCAATGTTTTGTGAAAAATTCTGAGATTTCACATAGATCAGCAGGAAAGGATTCTGTGATGAATAACCTATGCCAGCCATGGGCTCACAACAAGAAATTGTGGTCCTTAAAAGAAGTGTTTTGCTATAACAATTATGGAAGAGGGCACATCTCTCAGGCCCTTTTTTTCCCAGTCCTGATCTGGGACTCTAAATATCAACCTAGGGTTTTCAAAATGATCATGTGGGCCATGCAATGTAAAAATATTGGTAAAGCCATCAGTGAAAAAAACAAGGGTACTACATGCTTACTGAAGCTATTTATACTGTATTAGCAAAGAGCTCCCTCTTGCCTTATTTGTTGTTCAAGTTGTTTTAGTGGTTTATCAATTCTATTTCCAGAAACATTGCTGTACTTAGTCAAAAATTCCCCAAGATTGAATTTAAGGAACTTATCTCCCTCCTAGAAGATGTTTCTTCCAAATATGATGGATGCTGTGAAGGGGATGTTGTGCAGTGCATCCATGGCAGGGTAAATATTCTATAAAACCAAGTAAAAATAGTGATTTTGGGGGTGGCTATTTTTTATTTTGAAGTTGCCCTAATGTGTGGCTACTCACCACAATAAAATCAGAATGTTGATAAATTGGTTGGGATTAACAGATAACACTACTGTATATAAAATAGATAAACAACAAGGACCTCCTGTATAGCACATGGAACTATATTCAATATCTTGTAATAGCTTATAATGGAAAAGAATCTGAAAAAAGAATATATATATATTCTTTTATATACATATATATTCAGTTATATATATAACTGATACACTTTGCTGTACACCTGAAACTAACACAACATTGTAAATCACCTATACTTCAACAAAAAATAAATTGTTAAATAATGACATAAAATAAATAAAATAAAAAATAAAATGTTAACAAATAAGACCAAATAAAACTTTGGAACTTTTTATACATGTGATTGTTTTTAGATTACTCAGAATATTCTATTTTATATGGCTAAATGCACATGACATAAACTCCAGGAATTTAGAATTTGTGGACATTAATTTAGGCCAGACTAAAGTTTTCTTTAATATTGCAAATACTCTTTAGTTATATTAGAAATTAACAGTAAAGCTCAGAAAATGATTCATCTTTATGTTTTTAAGAGCTGCTTTCTCTGAGTTTCTTCAGGCTATTTAGGAACAGTCTTTCCAGAAAAGTAAATATGTTAATTTAAAATAACTCTTACTCTAGTCTTTAAAGTGATTCTCTAATGACATATACTGGTAAATATATTGTTGACCTAGCTGAAGTTGTTCATGCATACGAGGGTAACACAATTTCATTAAAAATATCCCGACTTCTTAGTTGAAATTAGGCTTTTTCTTAGTGACTTTTAATTAGTCTTACTGTTTTAAATTCACAAGGAAACATCATGTTAATTAGACAACTTGAATTTTAGAATATGAAGATATGTACATTTTATTTCAAGTGGCGGACAGTAGATATCACCAAGAATTATTTTGCCCTTAACTGTATTTCAATGAAAAGCAATCTCACTCGCTATTTACTTTTGTACTGTTTGATTGTTTATGGGGATGTTGGTTTTATAATATTAAATATAATGTACTGAAAGGATATAATTGAAGATTTTTCCGTGAAGTTTGGAGCTGAGACTAAGGGATCATATTATATTCTTAATATTCTTTTCTTTGATGGTTTTATGTAGAAATAAGAGGAATAGAATTGTAATTTATTCAAAATAGAAATTAATTCTCAGACAATAAGAGATGTGTTGCCTAGAGTGATGATGGCCTTAGGTGAAATGTATATATGTTTGCAAAGACGGGCTCCCTGGTTCTAGACAGTTTGCTGGAAACATGGTGCCAGCCTCCTTTCCATTTCTCACCTCAGCCTAGAGCTTCATCGCATTCCTTATCCTCAGTGTTCCCCAGAAGAAGATTCCAGGCCAGGGGAACAGCTTGAGCAAAGTCAGAGAGTCTGGAATAGCCTGGTGCTTTGACAGAACTCAATGTAGTTCATGGGACGCTAGGACAGAGAGTAGGAGGAATGTACAGCCTAATTCTGGAGGGTCTGGAGAGAGGACTAGAGGCTAGACTAGCTTTTAAAAAATTATCCAACTAATGTGTAAGCAAGATAGCTTCACCCTCTCCCTTATTCCCATAACTTTATATGGAGGTCAGAATTGGGTAGGGAGAGTAGGGAGAGGGGAGAGAGTAGGGTTTACTATTTTGTACATTATTTGATAATTTGAACAGGTTCAAATGAATAATATCCTTAGGAAAATGGCAACAATGAGCAGAATATCTCCTTATGTTTGAGAAGCCTTCATCTGGCAGTTGCTGAAGTGGTTCATTTGTTTACCATTCTTTCATTCGCTTATCAAATATTTCTTGAGTTTCTACTATATACCTGGCAATGTGGTTTCAGGCCATAAGAGAAGAAATCTAGGATTATAAATATTACAGTAACATGTCTTTGGTGGCCCTCATTAAAGTACAGATGAACTCTTATGGGAAAGAAACAGCATTTAGAATTTAAAATGCCGATACACCAGTGGAGTAGGGGTAAAGTATTTAAAAGATTAATACTTAACAATGAATGTCAACTTATGAGTCTATTTTTCATAATTATATCATCTAAAATCCTGAGAAATAAAGCTTGCCTTAGTATGAAAGTTCATTGTATTCAATCAATACAAAATTTAATTATCTATCAAATTAGCTGATGAAACAAGTCCGGATGTTATGCACATGGTTGATTTTGCGTTGAGTTTTGAAGGAAAATCCAGCCCTGAAGATATTATGAAAATAAAGTCATTTCCCATTCTTATTTGATACAGAGCAAGGTCATGAGCCATATTTGTTCAAAACAAGATTCCATCTCCAGCAAAATCAAAGAGTGCTGTGAAAAGAAAATACCAGAGCGCGGCGAGTGCATAATTTACTCAAATAAAGATGATAGACCAAACAACTTACCCCTAAGAGAAGCAAAGTTTACTGAAAGTGAAAATGTGTGTGAGGAACGAGATGCTGACCAAGAGAACTTCATGGCCGAGTAACATAACTCTATATTGACATTTATCAGGCAAACAGAAACTTTGGATTTGACCTATTTTGGCTAACTTGGGTGGAAGGAATAGGGATCATTTAAATCACATAAGTATTGGGTCTCACATAATTTTAAGAGTCATGGCTATCGATTATAGTCTTCTTACATGATTTTAAGAAAATGCAACTGTGTCATGATATGATGGCTAACATTTATTGAGTACTTGATATGTGCCAGACAATGGGCTGAGTACTTTATATGGATTATTTATTTTAATTCTCATACAGTCATGTAAAATAAGTGTGATTTCTCTCAATTTTCAGATGAGCAAACTGAGGTACAAAGAAGTTAAGTAACTTGTTCAAGTTTCACAGCTAAAATATGACAGAGTAGGGATTAGACCCCAGGAAGTCTGGCCTGAGAAGTTGCAGGCTTACCTGCCATGCTCTGCCCTCCCCTGCCGTCCCTCCCCCTACACAGCTGCCCAGCTGTTCAGGGGAAGACTAGTTGACTTGGAGCCAAAAGGACTAGATTTGAGTCCTGGTTGAGTCAGTGGGACAAAAATTAACCTCTCTGTATTTTAGGTAATCATATATAAAATTCATATAAGAATATTCGTTCATTCCAAATATTTTGGTAATAAAATATAATACAGGGACTTTACTAGGTTAGACAGGGTTCTTATCCCCAGTAAGCTTTCATCAATAAGAAGTGTGATGTGAGAAGAGATAGCCTCATAAATAAATGAGTAAAAGAAATGCTCTTTGATTTCTGATAGCAGATGATAGGTAATGTGGGGACAGGGGAGGAAGTCCCTGGGGACCATGGAAAGGCTTGATGGGGAGGAGGTACTGGAAGAAATTTTAGTAATCTGGATAGAAGGAGTAGAGCACAGATAGAAGTGTAAAACTGCTTGGTGTATATGTGGTTGTGAATAGGGTTTCTGCAGTGAGAGAGGAGGGTAGTGAGAGGTAGATGGGTCAGATCATACAGGCATGCTAGGTAATGAGATGCCACTGAAGGGTTTTCACTGAAGAATAAGGAAGGACAAAATCACTTTTGTTTTTTAGAAACTTCATTTGGAATGAATCCCAGTTTGGGACTTAGGTGGTTGGTAAGTAGTTTTCAGACTCAATGAGATGGGAAGTATGGGGGAATGTTTTGTGGGAAAGAGAATATGTTTGAATCTGACCACCTTGACTTTGAGGTGCCTGTGAGGTAATTAATTGGAAATGTCATAATTTTATATATGAACCTGGAATTCTGGAAGGAGGTCTGGATTGAAGATACAGGTTATTGAATACTCACCAAATTTTCAGTGCTTCCCATCTATTAACCAATTTAATTTTCAGAACGACCTTCTGAGGTTAGAACACTTTTATTATCCTAATTTTACAGACAAGGAAACTGAGGCACAGAGGTTAAGTAACTTGCTACAAAGTCACACAACTGATATGTGGTGGAGCCAGGATTCAAATGTAACCAGTGCGGCTTCAGACTCCTGCTCTTATAACCACTGCGCTCTATTGCTTCTCATGAGTCATGAACGCTAAGTCAAATTAATCTAAATGATAGATGCAGTGCGTTTCACTTGTACCTGACATATGCTTGCTAAATGGAAGCAATTTTCATCCTCGTCTTCATCCTCATCATCTCCATCACCATCACTATGACAACTAAAATAGGGTTTGAAGCCTGGGGAGAAATGATAGAGCAGCAATGAACATGCTGAGCCAGAAATGTTTCAGGTGCAGTTTTTCTGGATGCAAACATTTGATGCAAGACCTCAGTGGATCTGCCAGGCTGGGGTCGGCTCCCAGGGGTTTTTGTTTGCAATATTTTGGTGGTGTGTTTTTAGGTATAATTTTGTTCCTGGAGAAAGGTCCACGGCTTACATGAGATATTAAGGGGAACACTTGATTCTCTGAAGGTTAAACACCACTGCTTTAGGATATGGGAATGTATCCCACAAATGGGATTGAGAAAGCAGGTGGGGAAGCAGGAGAGATGATGTCAGAAAAACCAAGATTAATCAAGAGAAAAAGGTTGCAAAACAAAAAGAGATTAAAAAAAGTCCCTTGGACTCAGAAAACTCTTGTGAGGTATTGCTCTCTCAAAACATAGACCATTTTTACTTAATTTGAATGAATAGAGAAGATACTTTTATGAAGAAGATTGTAAACAGCACAGTCGAGGTAGTTAAAGAAAACACCTCTCTTTTGAGAAGAGAGTCAGCTTGGTTTAAACAAGAATGAAGTAGGCATCCTATGGGACCTAGGTTCAAATTTTATACCTCCATTAACAGCCAGGTGCTTAACTGGTCTGAGACTTAGTTTCCTCAGCTATAAAATAGTACTTATCTTGAGGGTTAAGTGAAGTTAAATGAGAAAGTGTTTTATAAAGGGTAGGAAGCCTATCTTGGTCTCCTATGCACAAGGCTTGATCCAGTGCCTCGCACCTACTAAGGGCTTAATAACTGTTAGCCTCTTCTCTCTCCCTTTCTCACTTTTTCCCTAAATCACACCCACATATACTTCACCGAGGCCATGGAAACCTTCGCAATGACTTAGGGTGGCAGGAGTGATTATTCCCATATTTGACAAGTGTCAGGATGAAGGAATGAGCAAAGGCTGCTCGACAATCTCTCCCCAAGTTGGCACCAGGGGAGGGGAGAAATCCATATTCCCACCATCTCAAGATGGAGGTCTGAATGCGTTTTCCAACAGAATTATACTCGATATGTATTTTCTAAAGTATTGGTGGCATGATCTACTATTTCTGATGCTTTATGGATTAAATCATTCTAACAATGAATGCTAAATACCTTTAATCATTCTATCCCTCCAAGTAAAAGGATTGTTAGTTTAAAACATAATATGGAAGAGAGCCTTTGTAAAATGATCTCCTGTTGTCAAAATGTCCTCTTAAATCATTCCCTGACCAAACCAGAGGAGGAACTTAGCATTTGAAGACAGACTCAGTATTAGAAGATCTCTCTAGAGTAAAAGATAGCAGGATTTGGTGTTTTGCTCTTTCCCGAAGTTCTAATATACAAAATATTTTACACATCGCAGGTTTCTTTATCAATACTCAAGGAGACATCCAGAACTGTCCACACCAGAGTTGTTAAGAATTGCTGGAGTGTATGAGGATCTCCTGAGAGAGTGTTGCAACACGAAAAACCCTCCAGACTGTTACAGACATGCGGTAAGTTCCATCCTAGTAGGCTCAGAGAATTAAATAAACAAAATAAAACAACAAACATTTAAAAACGATCAAAGTTTCACTCTGGTAAGTTGATCATTGGGAAGACCAACATCATCGGTTTGGGTTACTCATAAAGTTTTGAACTACAAATCCTGTGTGTTGATGCAAAAAATTCTTCCCATTAAACATTTATATTTTTATTTATGTACTCTGTAGTTTCTTCGGCCAATTCAGTTTTTTGTTATAGTGAAAGTAATAAATGATTATTAAAGCTGATTAAGAAAGTATCAAAATTTACAAAGAAAAAAATAAAAAATTTCTGATTCTGTCACCAAGAAATAGCTATAATTAACATTTTTTCATCTTTTCTCTGCATATATGAATATATTTATATGTGTGTTTAAAAATAAGATTGGAATAATACTTTCTTAAGAAAACTTTGGATCTGTTTTTATTTATTGGCATAAAAAACATTTTATGTTATTAAACAGACTTTAAAAAATGTACTTTATTTTACATGACGGTATTCCATCATAATAATTGATTTAAATTCTCTCATACTGTACGTTTGAGATTTTGGACATTTATTTAGCTTTTAAAAAATTTTATTTGTAAGTGACCCTAAGTATCTCATTCCATTCATCTTATTCATATTTATGGTTATTTTCTTAAGACAGATTATCAGAAGGAAAATTATTAGGTCAAATTATATAGACTTTAAAATAAAAAATATTTGATACAAATGGCCAGGTTACTATCTAGAAAGTTATTACCACCATATAGTTCTATAACAGTGCTTGAAAATGCTCATTTTACCTACACCTTCACCAACATTGCACATAGAAATTAACTTTGCTAAATAGTGAGCATGTTTTAAAAATTTAATTAATTTTTTAATGAAGTTAAACTTTTCCCATATGATTTTAGCTACTGTAGTTATAAATTTCCTGTGAACAATTTGTTCACGTCTTTTACCCATTTTCCTGTTGAAATTAGCATTTTTTAATATCAGTTCATATGCACTTTTTGTGTATTATAGAAATTAATTATTTGTCATTTTTGATTTGTTTCTCATTCATTTGATAAGTGTTGCTTTTGCTTTACTTAAAAAATTACCTCCACTTGCCAAAAATGCCAGTTTACACCCATTCATATTTGAGCAAGAAGTAAGAAGACTTAAGTTTTATCCAGCTCTACCGCTGTCCCTAACAAGGAGGTCTGTTCCTGACCCTTAAATGAATCATAGTGCTAGAAAATTCTCTTTATTATATGGAGACACAATTCGTCCCACAGCATTCATCCACTGGTGTGTAGTTTTCTCTCTAGTGGTCACTTAGTAGATGTCCAATTTTATGCCACGTGAGAGAGAGTTTGTCAAATATTTGAAGACAATTATTGGAGGTTTTAAGTTCCAATTCTAAGTGATGAAAAAGAAGATATAAAAAAGATACACGTGATTAAAAATGTTCTGTAGCAATACTTACTCACTGGGTGATTCTAGGCAAGCCACTTGACTTCATAGGACCAGATAACTTCTCTGGCCACTTCAAAGTGAGATCAATATGATCATTGTCTGGGAATTCCCTGGCGGTCCAGTGGTTAGGACTTGGGCTTCCACTGCAGGGAACACGGGTTCGATCCCTGATCGGGGGACTAAGATCCCACATGCCGTGACGTGGCCAAAATAAATAACTAAATAAATACATACATAAAAAAAATAAACAGCTTGTCACCTCTTTCTAAAAAAAAAAAAAAATATGATCATTGTCAACATCAGATTTGAATTTCACTTTGCAGACTGGAAAGCTCTATAAGGTAATGACACCTCTACAAGGTAATGATAATGAAAATTTTGAGCTTTCAAATTTAGCAAAAACCATATCTATAACTATAACTTAAAAATTCAAATTCTTACATATATAAAAACTACCCTCAATTTAATGAATAGCATATGATAATGAGAGTTTGAAAATGCTATATAAATTAAAAAAGCAATTAGACAAGTTGACTTGAAGCTTATGATTAAATTTTAGATAAAATGTTCATAAACATGATTGTTCGTATTTTCAGGAAAACAAATTCAATGAGACAACTGAGAAAAGCCTCAAGATAGTACAGCGAGAATGTGAACATTTTCAGATTTTGGGGAAGGATGACTTGAAATACCAGTAAGTTGTTTGCACAAGTCGGTTAACGATGGTGACCAGGATAAAATAAAGAGTGCCACAAAGTGTCAAAATCTTAGCTCAGTCTTTTAGTTATGACAAGTTCATAAACTCTGGGAAAGAATAAAAACATAAAAGTCAAGAAGGCACATCAAGCTGTCATATTAAGCCCTTACCAGAAATGAGGTTAGAAATTGAAGACATACAGGATTCTGGACAAATTGATTCTCTAATGCATTAGTTTTTGTTTGGACTAGTCTTTCTCACTCCCAGCCCAGAATTTCTGGATTTTACCCCATTTCAGGAGTGTGGGGTGGGATGGAGAAAACTTCAGGTTGTTATAATTTTCCAAGGAAGAATTATTTAAGGAAATAATTCTTATTGAGTAAAAAAAATAATTCTGGATTTACTTAACACTTTAATATTCATTTTTAAGTATTCTTGTGAGCATTCACGAATAGTATGAAGTTTGTTCTGGATTTTCTTAATTAATTACCATGCTAATGTATTGTGTGTTGAAACCAAACATCTTCAAGTCACAACAAAACACAGCTTAAAAAATATATTTTCACTATTTCTGCAATTGGGCTGTTATCTGAGAACTCAGCCCATTAAATATCTTTGTTTACTCCATCTCAGATTATCCTTTTCCAACATGTATCTATTAAATTTTCCCTTTGAAATATTTATTAACTGCTCAAGGGATTTCAAGCAGGATTTTACATACTAGCCAAGATATTTTCTTCCAAGGAGCTCCTATACTCACAGGTGAAGAAGGATGGGCAAATCTGAGAGTTTCTGAATTATCATGAAATTAGAAGGAAACTGAAACACAGCGATCTAGGAGGCAGGGTGCAGGAACACAGGGAGTGAAGGGACAGTTCTCTACCACTTTATGAGAGAGCTGAGGTTCGCATTGCCCTTACGTTGGTTGTCCCTAGCCTGGCAGGGTCGGGGCTTCAAGGGGCTAGACAAGGGAAAATGGGTACCTGATTTTGTCCAGAACAAACAGACAAATGTTCTTTCAGCTACCTCATCAATCTCACAAAGCTAGCCCCCCAGCTCTCCACTGAAGAACTGACCTTTCTTGGCAAGGAAATGGTGACAGCTTTGACCACCTGCTGTACACTGAGTGAAGAGTTTGCCTGCGTTGATAATTTGGTGAGCCTGGCCCATGTGCCTGACTATTCCTAAAAGAAAAAAAAAAAAAAAAAAGGATGCTTTTGCACTCATTGATTTATAGTGATTATCCGTCTTCCTCTCTTCATTGTTTTCAAGATTGTTAAGCAAGGAAGGTCAAGTTTTATTTTTGGCTTACTGTGTCAAAATCCTGAGAAGCAAAAGAGAAGTCTTAAATATTTGCTTGGGATTCTCCAAATCATCTTTATTACTTCTTATTTATATTAGAAGCAATTTGTTAGAGCAAACCACTTGGAATCATAGAATTGTTTCAGAATGATAGAGAAAACTTCATAATCTTAAGTAATGGGATAAATTCTCTCTCTTGTCCCACCAGGTCAGTAAGAGAATTGCTGCTTCCAGCCCAGTTCGGGTTGGGTGTACCTTTTTAGGTCTGGGGTGGACAGTACGTGGGGGACATCCCAGAGGGGACTAAATCTAAGGGCCACAGTGTCCTGATGCCATTTTCAGTTGGCTGTTTGCAGCTCTCTGCTCAAAATCACAAATCTGTGTATATGTTAACAAGAATTAATCTCTAGGCATTTAAATTGCTATGGCTTGAATTTTTGTTATAATGTCATTTAGGACCCCAGCCTCTACTTTTCTTTGCACGTCGTTTCATGTTACAAGTGCATGGGGTTTTCTAAGTTGACCGTGATATTAGCACAAACTAACAATTCATCTAGCTGTATTTCAAAACTCCATTGCAACTTTCATTGGTATAGGTGGACTTAGTTCTTGGAGAGTTATGTGGAATAAATGAAAATCGAAGTATCAACCCTGCTGTGGACCACTGTTGTAAAACAAACTTTGCCTTCAGAAGGTCCTGCTTTGAGGGCTTGGAAGCCGATAAGACGTATGTGCCTCCATCTACCTCTCAAGGTTTATTTATCTTTCACGCAGACTTGTGTCAGGCTCATAACGAGGAGCTCCAGAGAAAGAAAGACAGGTACAGACATCCTCTACTGTTCACCTCTTTCTCAGCCGGAAGACATATCATATATTAATGAGAAGGTTTATTGTAATGGATATGTGATTTTGGTGTTATAATCCTGTTCTTTCTGTCAAACTGTCCAGTCTGTCCAATTATAAGTTAAAACCGAGCTAGTCTTTTCCTTTGCTAGAGCCTTGGAGTGTCCAAAAGACTATATTTGAAAAGGTGGGTGAGAGTAACCATAAAAAAGCTCATAGAAGGGTCATAATGAATCAGATTTTCTTGAGAGGATGTCATAGATGTTTGCTCTGAGAATCTCTCTTAGTGTCTGAAGATAAGAGAGGCCAAAAAGGAACACGAATTTTGCTTTTGTTTTCTCAGGCAATGCTATAAATGCCAAGGAATCAGATCTTTTTTTTTTTTTTTTTTTTTTTTTTTTTAGATTAAGCAGTGTCTGTATCAAGTGGAGTGGAAACAGAATTCAGTTATTGAGAAAGGGGGAATAGATGTTGCTTTGGACATGAATTTTCTAGAGACAGCAAACGTAGTCACATATTCTACAGTATTGTGCATATTGAAGACTTACTATATGTTCCCATATTTTATACAATTTCGTCCATGACTACGTAACTCTCCAAAGATTGTTATAATGGAATCCATCCTGTGTGTTTAACAGGAAAGTTTCAGGACATCCTTTCAAAAGTGGAGTATTTTAACTTTTTACATTCACCCAAATGGAGATTCCTAAGACATATGATTCTATAACTAGCCTTTTGGAGAAGAGGGCTGCAGAAAGAAATCGTTAATTAATTCTGTTTGACATCACTGGGTCACAGGTTTCTTGTCAACTTAGTGAAACTGAAGCCTGAACTTACAGGGGTGGAGCTGCAGTCATTGCTGGCGGATTTCACGAATGTGGTGAAGAAGTGCTGCCAGGCCCAGGGGCCTGAAGCCTGCTTCAAGGAAGAGGTATTTCCAGCTCTTTTCCCCCTGAAATCCAACTGGTATTCCTGGTCAAACAAAAGAAACCAGAACTCCCCTTAGGACCCCGCTTCCTCCCTGCAATGTCTCCCAGGCTGAGGCCTGAGAGCCCAATCGCTACACAACTAAATATGCAGACGTCTCTCTGACAGGGTTTTGGCACCATCTCCTTGGTGACAACATGGTGTAAGAAAAGGTGTCAGGAAATCATAGGTTCTATGCCAGCAGTCTTGGTCATGTCACTTAATCTGAACTGTGGTTCATCTTCTTTAAATGAGGGCGGTAATAATTATCCTTGAATTATACCATCCAGTTGGTTAATAAATAGTTAATCTGACTTGCAAAGGAGATCATATCAGTCTCAAAGGGAGGGGAGCAGGAAGGACATCAGGAAGTGATGAGGTCTTTCAGGGGGTGGCTGTGTCACCTTCCTGGCCCTTGTCCCAACATCCCCTGCTAGAGAATACCTGTGTGTGAAGTGAGGAGGTGGCAGAGAAGATGAGAGGAGATGTGTCCCCTGCTGGTTCTTGTTCCAGGAACCTCAGGCACCTGTGAGTGTCGGCCCCAGTGGATACTCCTTGGAAGCACCTTGCCCACTGTTTCTTTCCTAGTGACACCCACTCCCCTCCAGACTCACTCGCAACTCGTGCACACACACGTACTTCGTTCACACTCACATGCTTCATGCACACTCACAGGCACACACACACACACACACACACAGAGCTTTCATTCTGGTTGAGGGCCCTCTGTTTTTCTGAGTGAGTGCTTAGTCTGGGAATTTTTTTTGGCACAGGCTACTAGTTTTTTTGAAAAACATGCTTGATTTCATTAGAGGGTATTAGTAACATCTAGCATTCATCCGGGTGAGTGTATGTATTGAGACCACATAAAGGGAGAGATGAATTCCCTGGCAGTTTGTAAGAGGCTGGGGTGTCTGTTTCCAAGTTCACCAGAAGAAATTGTTCATTGTCTCCTGTACAACATAGGAGTGGTTTAACTTTTCTTTACAAAACTCAAGACAACATGCTTCTCTAAATTCAAATAAAAATGTCTTAAATTTTTCTTTTCATTTTTTTTTATTGGAGTAGAGCTGCTGCACAATATTATATAAGTTACAGGTCTATAATATAGTGAGTCACAATTTTTAAAGGTTATGTTCTATTTATAGTTATTATGGAATACTGACGATATTCCCCATGTTGTATAATATATCCTTATGGATTATTTTATATTTAATAGTTTGTACTTCTTAATCCCCTACCCCTATATTGCCCCTCCCCCCTGCCCTCTCCCCACAGGTAACCACTAGTTTGTTCTCTATATCTGTGAGTCTGCCTCTTTTTTGTTATATTCACTAGTTTGTTGTATTTTTTAGATTTCACATATGTGTATATCATACAGTATCTGTCTTTCTCTGTCTGAGATTTCACTAGGCATAATGCCTTCCAAGTCCATTCTTATTGCTGCAAATAACAAAATTTCATTCTTTTTTTTTAATCTCTGAGTAGTATTATGTTGTATATACGTGCCACATCTTCTTTATCCATTCATCTGTCGACGGACACTTAGGTTGCTTCCATATCTTGGCAATTGTAAATAATGCTGATGGGAATGAACGTTGGGGTGCATGTATCTTTTCAAATTAGTGCTTTTTTTTTGGACACATATCCAGGAATAGCATTGCTGGGTCATATGGTAGTTCTATTTTCAGTTTTTGGAAACCCTCATACACTGTTGGTGGGAATGTAAATTGGTGCAGCCACAGTGGAAAACAGTATGGAGGTTTCTCAAAAGTCTTCCTATGTGTTTTTATTTCTTTTTTTTTCTCTCTCAGGGTCCAAAATTGTCAGCCAAAAGTCAGGTTGCTTGAAAAACATCAAGTAAAACTCACCAAAGGTAATAACTTCTATCTCAATCAAAGGTTAAATGTATTGGTAACTTATTTGGTCATTTTGGCTTTTCCCTTCTCATGCTTCAATGTCAATTTCTGGCTCATCCCCCATGCCTTACACCTAACAGACCCCAGTACTGGTCCTGTAATGTTTCTCTGAGTATCATTCACTCCTTATGGGATGGCACAGCTGCATTTGTGCTAGCACCCTCTTACTGTCCCAGCAGTTTTCTGAATACCTAAAGGTATCCACTCTTCTGCCCTTCTGCTACTACAGTCAGATGTCTGGACCAGGAAGGAAAGGCAACCGAATCTATGAATGTTGACAGGGAGAGGAGGGTGTTGGGATGGGCAGACAGGCCTCAGTAAAGCTGTTCTAAGAGTCCCTTGCTTCAGTATTTACATAAAAGAAAAGTGATATGTTAGGGATTTCAAAAAAGTGTATAAAGGATCTCTTCTTCCCTGCAGTTTGTGTAAGACGAATTCACAAACTTTAGGAACAAAATGTCGAGTAGATATAGCAAGGATGTTCAGTGTCCAGGAAGAGAGACCTGGACCTCCACAGGGAGTAGGTTTGGATCTACAAAAGGCAAAACATAGTTACCACTAACAGTTCTTTTTATATACATGACTTTCCATCACCCAAGTTATAACATTTCATATTCTTTTGCTGCACAAGATACTCTTTTTCTTTCCAGGTTTCGGAGAAAAGAGAGGAAGACCAACATACCTGCTTCCTATCTGTCCTGTGGTGAATTTCATTTTCTGAGAAGAACACAGTAAAAAATTCTCCTGTAATCATTATCTGAGATCATGTTATTGCAGCAAGCAATAAACAACAACATTATAAAGTTATTTCTCAAAGACTAATTGTCATGTGTCAACTTGTTAACAAAATTAAACAATCAAGAGTCATTCATTCCTTCAGGATCTTTGGCTCATTGGCTAAATCTACTACTTTATGGAAGACAGGACTCTGAAATAGCAATTGTGAGGGCAGAATCCTCACAGATTCTGTTCTTGATGCAACTGGGAAGAAAATGGGGAGTTGTGGGCATGCCGCATGACCTCTACTACTACTACTACTATTACTACTACTACTGCTATTACTAGCTGGGATTGAATGTTTTCAATGTAAAAACATTGTCGTAGGTACTTCTAATGCATTACCTCATTTAACTGTAACAACTCTATGAAGTAAACCTTTTTTATTCCCATTTTACAGATAGGGAACCTGAGGCTTGGGGATATAAACAAATCTGTTCAATGTCATATGACTAGTAATTGCCAGAACCAAGGTTTGAATCTGAGCCCTCTAATTTCAGAAGAATATTCTTAGCCACTGTACACGCTGCCTGTGTATGGCCGTGTTGTGGGTGTCTTATAAAGTCTGTTATTAAGAGAAGGGGAAAACTGCCCAAGCCATCTGTGACAGTGACTCTTTTCTCCCCACATCCCCACTCCATGCCAAAATTGCTATTATGCTGGAGCTGTAAGCTTGGCAGTGACATCTAAGGAGAGGGAGTGGTAGGAACTGGGAAGCCAGGAAATGAAGGTTGGTCATGGGATCATGGCTTGATGATCCTAGCTGTTCTCTAAACTTTTAAGGTTTTTAGTATTTCAATGTCTGAAATGAAAGATGATGACCATCGAAGAGATAAATACATGAAAATATTCAGAGTTCTTTTGGTTTAACATTTAGAGCATAGTGTTTGGGATTCTCATTCATTTATCAACAAATATTTATTAGATCCTACTGTGTGTCAGACATTGTAGATGCAAATATGAGGCAATTAGACATGGTTCTTAAGTCCTGTTGGGCAGGGGAGAAGGATAGTAAGCAATCGCATACAGTGTCATAGGTGCAGGATGGAAACAGCCCCTGCTGTGGGAGCACATAACACCCGCACTCAATCTAAGCTGAAGATGCAGGTGGGTGGGGAGCGGGGGGATTATATTCCTTCTGCCAGTAACTTGCTGTATGGCCTCAGACACAAGTACCCTACGATCTAAGACTCCCATTTCTTGGTGTAGGGTGAAAGAATAATCCCCACGTCACAAAGGCTTTAGAGAAATGTATTAAATTACTATATAAAGTATCCAATACAATGGCGAGCAGATAATAGGTGTTTAATTCATGAAGCTATTTTGTCCTTTTACCATTTTTCCAAGCACTCTTGTTTATTAACAAGGATAATAAGGAAGAAAATTTTACTTAGATCCTGAATAATAAGTTTAGCAAACAGAAGTGAAACAGAGCAGAGTTTGCTAATTCAATTTTGTACCTAGTAGTGGATTCTGCTATGTGTCTGGTGCTATGTTAAGAGCAGCAGATATGAAACCAGAGACCCAGGAAACTCTGCCATCACAAGACTCTATTATCACAGAGGAAATTGCCGTGCAACTCTCTCCACTGATGTGCCAGAGAACACACTGAGAGAAGGCGGGTAACCAGTGTGATGTGAAGAAAGGAAGGAGAGGAATGTTTTATTCAGAAGTCATGCTTTTCCTGGAGAAGAGAGGATTTGGAACAAGGGCAAGTCACACTTACTCTGTATTGCTCAGGCAGAAGCCATACCAATGAATAGAACGTACCTGGACTCACTCGATGCAGGAAGACTTTTCTAGTACTAGAGATCTTTGGAAACGTGATCAGCCTCGGGTGCTATAATGAGGGCCAAGAGTGCACGTGCATGAGCCATCACCACCCAGGTTTTTGGTGGGATCCAGGGACCCAGCCTTGCTCTTTCTAACTCTGTTTCTATGACTTGGACTAGAATTAGGTTTGCTGTAAAAATAATATTTATTAAAAATCATCATTGTGTCTTGTACTTGGACACCTTCCATTTTTGATCTTAAAGGTCAGCATGGAGATCTTCCTCTCTTAGAGAACAAATTCTGTGCTGTCTTTTGAATTCTATCACAAAACCCATTCCTTTGCCTTTGCTTAAATAATCCCCACAGCTTTTCTTTCCTCTGGTCTAAAATTCTGTTATTAATTACTAATAAAGAACTTAACTTTTTTTATGTCTTCAAGAATCTCTTACTGTGAAAGAAGGATTACCATGAGAAATTAATTTTGTCCAAAATTTTTAAAAAGAGGAATTAGTTTAGCACACATACAACAGTTTTTTTTTCTTTAAGTAACAGTTCCAATCAATTAATAGTGGCTGTAATGAGGCATTGTGCTGTGAATGATTCTAAGGCTAGTCTAGGTTCAGAGAGAAAGAGTACAGTGATCGATTAGTAATGTCTGCAATGGGTGACAGTCTGGCAGCACTCATCCAAAGGATTTGCTATCCCTAGAGCAATGGGTCCATTTCTGATAGTCCCAGGTGGCTCAGAGTAAGATCTCAAGGGAACAGCTCTAAAGATGCAAGACAGAAAGAGATGCTGAGCATTAGGACAGTTTAAAGGACCCTGAAAATCTACCACACAGGGCCATCAATATTCTTTACCATAAGCCAGTGTGTCCCAAATCTAAATAACAGATTTGTTGTTGTTGTTGTTTTTCAGGCAAATATATCTGTCCCACTTGT
Source organism: Balaenoptera physalus (assembly GCF_965194825.1). NCBI lineage: Eukaryota > Metazoa > Chordata > Mammalia > Artiodactyla > Balaenopteridae > Balaenoptera > Balaenoptera physalus. Next base: position 60,454,768 of record NC_138884.1, on the reverse strand, counting down.
GATATTTCTTCACCTAGGAAACCAGAAATGAGAATATGTGGGTAGAAGAATCAAGCAATGGACTGCCAGCCGTAAAGATTATCTGGTCCAAACCCTCCATCTATAAATGAGGAAACTGAGGACAGGAATGGTTAAAGTATTAACCAGTGATCTTCCATTTCTAAAACTTTTAATCTTTACATTTAGCTTAAACTTTTTTTTTTAAACATCTTTATTGGAGTATAATTGCTTTACAATTGTGTGTTAGTTTCTGCTGTATAACAAAGTAAATCAGTTATACATATACATATATCCCCATATCTCTTCCCTCTTGTGTCTCCCTCTCTCCCTCCCACCCTCCCTATCCCACCCCTCTAGGTGGTCACAAAGCACCGAGCTGATCTCCCTGTGCTATGAGGCTGCTTCCCACTAGCTATCTATTTTACATTTGGTAGTGTATATATGTCCATGCCACTCTCTCACTTTGTCCCTAGCTTAAACATTTTATTTAATTAGTAATCACCTGTGTCCTGCCCTAGACCCAAGAACTGGATGATAGGCAAAGCAGAAAATAGCTGAAGGATGTTGGGACCTCAGTTTTTAATACTGGCTCTTGGGTGGTGTGGGCTCTGACATCAGACAGACCTGAAGTTCTACCTGTGAGTCCATGAGCAAATTATATGACCCCGAGTCTTAATTTATTATTCAAGAAATAAGAATATGGCTATCTAAATGTAATCATATAAAGCGCCAGACTCACAGCAAGCACTCAGTAAATTAGGTCGCAGTCCCTTGGGTTTGCTCCCAAGATCTATGCTCCCCACTCTCTCCAGCGACATAAAAATGTGCCCAGCACTGGAACCCAGGCCTTCACCATTTATTTGAATCTGGGAGAGTACATGTTTACCTGATCTGCTGGCATTTTTGAACTTTGTACACGTCAACAAGCATTTCTAGGAAATGAGATATTTACCAAAAGTGTTTATTGATTACTTTATTCCAAGGTCTATGTGGTGTAATATTGAAAAAACAGGTAGATTGACATGACTCGTTTTATTTTATTTAATTAATTAATTAATTTATTTAAAAAAATTTTAACATCTTTATCGGAGTATAATTGCTTTACAATGGTGTGTTAGTTTCTGCTTTATAACAAAGTGAATCAGTTATACATATAAATATGTCCCCATATCTCTTCCTTCTTGTGTCTCCCTCCCTCCCACCCTCCCTATCCCACCCCTCTAGATGGTCACAAAGCATCAAGCTGATCTCCCTGTGCTATGCGACTGCTTCCCACTAGCTATCTATTTTACGTTTTGTAGTGTATATATGTCCATGCCACTCTCTCACTTTGTCACAGCTTACCCTTCCCCCTCCCCGTATCTTCAAGTCCATTCTCTAGTAGGTCTGCATCTTTATTCCCGTCTTGCCCCAGCTTCTTCATGACCTTTTTTTTTTTTCTTCTTAGATTCCATATATATGTGTTAGCATACGGTATTTGTTTTTCTCTTTCTGACTTACTTCACTCTGTAGGACAGACTCTAGGTCCATCCACCTCACTACAAATAACTCAATTTCGTTTCCTTTTATGGCTGAGTAATATTCCATTGTATATATGTGCCACATCTTCTTTATCCATTCATCTGTTGATGGACACTTAGGTTGCTTCCATGTCCTGGCTATTGTAAATAGAGCTGCAATGAACATCTTGGTACATGACTCTTTTTGAATTATGGTTTTCTCAGGGTATATGCCCAGTAGTGGGATTGCTGGGTCATATGGTAATTCTATTTTTAGTTTTTTAAGGAACCTCCATACTGTTCTCCATAGTGGCTGTATCAATGTACATTCCCACCAACAGTGCAAGAGGGTTCCCTTTTCTCCACACCCTCTCCAGCATTTATTGTTTCTAGATTTTTTGCTGATGGCCATTTTGACTGGTGTGAGATGATATCTCATTGTAGTTTTGATTTGCATTTCTCTAATGATTAATGATGTTGAGCATTCTTTCATGTGTTTGTTCGCAATCTGTGTATCTTCTTTGGAGAAATGTTTATTTAGGTCTTCCCATTTTTGGATGGGGTTGTTTGTTTTTTTGATATTGAGCTGCATGAGCTGCTTGTAAATTTTGGAGATTAATCCTTTGTCAGTTGCTTCATTTGCAAGTATTTCCTCCCATTCTGAGGGTTGTCTTTTCGTCTTGTTTATGGTTTCCTTTGCTGTGCAAAAGCTTTTAAGTTTCATTAGGTCCCATTTGTTTATTTTTCTTTTTCTTTCCATTTCTCTAGGAGGTGGGTCAAAAAGGATCTTGCTGTGATTTATGTCATAGAGTGTTCTGCCTGTGTTTTCCCCTAAGAGTTTGATAGTGTCTGGCCCTACATTTAGGTCTTTAATCCATTTTGAGTTTATTTTTGTGTATGGTGTTAGGGAGCATTCTAATTTCATTCTTTTACGTGTAGCTGTCCAGTTTTCCCAGCACCACTTATTGAAGAGGCTGTCTATTTTCCACTGTATATTCTTGCCTCCTTATCAAAGATAAGGTGTCCATATGTGCGTGGGTTTATCTCTGGGCTTCCTACCCTGTTCCATTTATCTATATTTCTGTTTATGTGCCAGTACCATACAGTATTGATTACTGTAGCTTTGTAGTATAGTCTGAAGTCAGGGAGCCTGATTCCTCCAGCTCCATTTTTCTTTCTCAAGATTGCTTTGGCTATTCGGGGTCTTTTGTGTTTCCATACAAATTGTGAAATTTTTTGTTCTAGTTCTGTGAAAAATACCAGTGGTAGTATGATAGGGATTGCATTGAATCTGTAGATTGCTTTGGGTAGTAGAGTCATTTTCACAATGTTGATTCTTCCAATCCAAGAATATGGTATATCTCTCCATCTATTTGTATCATCTTTAATTTCTTTCATCAGTGTCTTATAATTTTCTGCATACAGGTCTTTTGTCTCCTTAGGTAGGTTTATCCCTAGATATTTTATTCTTTTTGTTGCAATGGTAAATGGGAGTGTTTTCTTAATTTCGCTTTCAGATATTTCATCATTAGTGCATATGAATGCAAGAGATTTCTGTGCATTAATTTTGTATCCTGCTGCTTTACCAAGTTCATTGACTAGCTCTAGTAGTTTTCTGGTAGCATATTTAGGATTCTCTATGTATAGTATGTCATCTGCAAAGTGACAGCTTTATTTCTTTTCTGATTTGGATTCCTTTTATTTCTTTTTCTTCTCTGATTGCTGTGGCTAAAACCTCCAAAACTATGTTGAATAATAGTGGTGAGAGTGGACAACCTTGTCTTGTTCCTGATCTTAGTGGAAATGGTTTCAGTTTTTCACCATTAAGGACGATGTTGGCTGTGGGTTTGTCATATATGGCCTTTATCATGTTGAGGAAGTTCCCTCTATGCCTACTTTCTGGAGGGTTTTTATCATAAATCAGTGTTGAATTTTGTCAAAAGCTTTCTCTGCATCTATTGAGATGATCATATGGTTTTTCTCCTTCAATTTGTTAATATGGTGTATCACATTGATTGATTCGCGTATACTGAAGAATCCTTGCATTCCTGGTATAAACCCCACTTGATGATGGTGTATGATCCTTTCAGTGTGCTCTTGGATTCTGTTTGCTAGTATTTTGTTGAGGATTTTTGCATCTATGTTCATCAGTGATATTGGCCTGTAGTTTTCTTTCTTTGTGACATCTTTGTCTGGTTTTGGTATCAGGGTGATGGTGGCCTCGTAGAATGAGTTTGGGAGTGTTCCTCCCTCTGCTATCTTTTGGAAGAGTTTAAGAAGGATAGGTGTTATCTCTTCTCTAAATGTTTGATAGAATTTGCCTGTGAAGTCATCTGGTCCTGGGCTGTTGTTTGTTGGAAGATTTTTAATAACAGTTTCAATTTCAGTGCTTGTGATTGGTCTGTTCATATTTTCTATTTCTTCCTGGTTCTCTCTTGGAAGGTTGTGCATTTCTAAGAATTTGTCCATTTCTTCCAGATTGTCCATTTTATTGGCATATAGTTGCTTGTAGTAATCTCTCATGATCCTTTGTACTTCTGCAGTGTCAGTTGTTACTTCTCCTTTTTCATTTCTAATTCTATTGATTTGAGTCTTCTCCCTTTTTTTCTTAATAAGTCTGGCTAATGGTTTATCAATTTTGTTTATCTTCTCAAAGAACCAGCTTTTAGTTTTATTGATCTTTGCTATCGTTTGCTTCATTTCTTTTTCATTTATTTCTGATCTGGTCTTTATGATTTCTTTCCTTCTGCTAACTTTGGGGTTTTTTTGTTCTTCTTTCTCTAATTGCTTTAGGTGTAAGGTTAGGTTGTTTATTTGAGATGTTTCTTGTTTCTTAAGGTAGGATTGTATTGCTATAAACTTCCCTCTTAGAACTGCTTTTGCTGCATCCCATAGATTTGGGTGGTCGTGTTTTCATTGTCATTTGTTTCTAGGTATTTTTTGATTTCCTCTTTGATTTCTTCAGTGATCTCTTGATTATTAAGTAGTGTGTTGTTTAGCCTCCATGTGTTTGTATTTTTTACAGATTATTTCCTGTAATTGATATCTAGTCTCATAGTGTTGTGGTCGGAAAAGATACTTGATACGATTTCAATTTTCTTAAATTTACCAAGGCTTGATTTGTGACCCAAGATATGATCTGTCCTGGAGAATGTTCCATGAGCACTTGAGAAGAATGTGTATTCTGTTGTTTTTGGAGGGAATGTCCTATATCAATCAAATCTATCTTGTTTAATGTATCATTTAAAGCTTGTGTTTCCTTATTTATTTTCATTTTAGATGATCTGTCCATTGGTGAAAGTGGGGTGTTAAAATCCCCTACTATGATTGTGTTACTGTCGATTTCCCCTTTTATGGCTGTTAGTATTTGCCTTATGTATTGAGGTGCTCCTATGTTGGGTGCATAAATATTTACAATTGTTACATCTTCTTCTTGGATTGATCCCTTGATCATTATGTAGTGTCCTTGTCTCTTGTAATAGTCTTTGTTTTAAAGTCTAGTTTGTCTGATATGAGAATTGCTACTCCAGCTTTCTTTTGATTTCCATTTGCATGGCATATCTTTTTCCATCCCCTCACTTTCAGTCTGTATGTGTCCCTAGGTCTGAAGTGGGTCTCTTGTAGACAGCATATACACGGGTCTTGTTTTTGTATGCATCAGCCAATCTATGTCTTTTGGTTGGAGCATTTAGTCCATTTACATTTAAGGTAATTATCGATATGTATGTTCCTATTACCATTTTGTTAATTGATTTCGGTTTGTTATTGTAGGTCTTTTCCTTCTCTTGAGTTTCCTGCCTAGAGAAGTTCCTTTAGCATTTGTTGTAAAGCTGGTTTGATGGTGCTGTATTCTCTTAGATTCTGTTTGTCTGTTAAGTTTTTAATTTCTCTGTCAAATCTGAATGAGATCCTTGCTGGGTAGAGTAATCTTCGTTGTAGGTTTTTCTCCTTCATCTCTTTAAATATGTCCTGCCACCCCCTTCTGGCTTGCAGAGTTTCTGCTGAAAGATCAGCTGTTAACCTTATGGGGATTCCCTTGTGTGTTATTTGTTGTTTTTCTCTTGCTGCTTTTAATATTTTATCTTTGTATTTAAGTTTTGATAGTTTGATTAATATGTGTCTTGGCATGTTTCTCCTTGGATTTATCCTGTATGGGACTCTCTGCTCTTCCTGGACTTGATTGAGTATTTCCTTTCCCATATTTAGGAAGTTTTCAACTATCATCTCTTCAAACATTTTCTCAGTCCCTTTCTTTTACTCTTCTTCTTCTGGGACCCCTATAATTAGAATGTTGGTGTGTTTAATGTTGTCCCAGAGGTCTCTGAGAGTGTCCTCAATTCTTTTTTTTTTTTAAATAAATTTATTTATTTATTTTAGCTGTGTTGGGTCTTTATTTCTGTGTGAGGGCTTTCTCTAGTTGCGGCAAGCGGGGGTCACTCTTCATCACGGTGTGCGGGCCTCTCTTGTTGCGGAGCACAGGCTCCAGATGCATAGGCTCGGCAGTTGTGGCTCACGGGCCCAGTTGCTCCCCGGCATGTGGGATCCCCCCAGACCAGGGCTCGAACCCGTGCCCCCCGCATTGGCAGGCAGACTCTCAACCACTGCACCACCAGGGAAGCCCGTGTCCTCAACTCTTTTCATTCTTTTTTCTTTATTCTGCTCTGCAGTAGTTACTTCCATTATTTTATCTTCCAGGTCACTTATCCGTTCTTCTGCCTCAGTAATTCTACTATTGATCCCTTCTAGAGAATTTTTAATTTCATTTATTGTGTTGTTCATCATTGTTTGTTTGCTCTTTAGTTCTTCTAGGTCCTTGTTAAATGTTTCTTGTAGTTTCTCCATTCTATTTCCAAGTTTTTGGATCATCTTTACTATCATTACTCTGAATTCTTTTTCAGGTAGACTGCCTATTTCCTCTTCATTTGTTAGCTCTGGTGGGTTTTTACTTTGCTCCTTCATCTGCTGTGTGTTTCTCTGTCTTCTCATTTTGCTTAACTTACTGTGTTTGGGGTCTCCTTTTTGCAGGCTGCAGGTTTATAGTTCCCATTGTTTTTGGTGTCTGTCCCCAGTGGCTAAGGTTGGTTCAGTGGGTTGTGTAGGCTTCCTGGTGGAGGGGACTAAGACCTGTGTTCTGGTGGATGAGGCTGGATCTTGTCTTTCTGGTGGGCAGGTCCATGTCTGGTGGTGTGTTTTGGGGTGTCTGTGGCCTTATTATGATTTTAGGCCGCTTCTGTGCTAATGGATGGGGCTGTGTTCCTGTCTTGTTAGTTGTTTGGCATAGGGTGCCCAGCACTGCAGCTTGCTGGTCATTGAGTGGAGCTGGGTCTTGACGTTGAGATGGAGAGCTCTGGGAGATTTTCCCCATTTGATATTACGTGGAGCTGGGAGGTCTCTTGTGGACCAGTGTCCTGAACTTGGCTCTCCCACCTCAGAGGCACAGCCCTGATGCCTGGCTGGAGCACCAAGAGCCTGTCATCCACACGGCTCAGAATAAAAGAGAGGAAAAAAAAAGGAAAGAAAGAAAGAAGAAGATAATATAAAATAAAAAAAATAAAGTTATTACAATAAAAAATAATTATATTAAGAAAAAAATTTTTTTGTAGAAAAATATTTTTTAAAGTAATAAAAAAATTAATAAAAATAACAGACAGACAGAACCCTAGGACAAATGGTAAAAGCAAAGCTATACAGACAAAATCACACACAGAATCGTACACATACACACTCACAAAAAGAGAAATAGGGGAAAAATGTATATATATTGTTGCTCCCAAAGTCCACCTCCTCAATTTGGGATGATTCGTTGTCTGTTCAGGTATTCTACAGATGCAGGTATATCAAGTTGATTGTGGAGGTTTAATCCGCTGCTCCTGAGGCTGCTGGGAGAAATTTCCATTTCTCTTCTTTGTTCGCACAGCTCCCGGGGTTCAGCTTTGGATTTGGCCCCCGCCTCTGTGTGTAGGTCGCCTGAGGGCGTCTGTTCTTCGCTCAGACAGGACGGGGTTAAAGGAGCAGCTGCTTCGGGGGCTCTGGCTCACGCAGGCTCGGGGGAGGGAGGGGTACGGATGCAGGGTGAGCATGCGCAGCAGAGGCCGGCGTGACGTTGCACCAGCGTGAGGCGCACCGTGTGTTCTCCCGGGGAAGTTGTCCCTGGATCACGGGACCCTGGCAGTGGCGGGCTGCACAGGCTCCCGGGAGGGGAGGTGTGGAGAGTGACCTGTGCTCGCACACAGGCTTCTTGGTGGCGGCAGCAGCAGCCTTAGCGTCTCATGCCCGTCTCTGGGATCCGAGCTGAGAGCCACAGCTCATGCCCGTCTCTGGAGCTCCTTTAAGCGGCGCTCTGAATCCCCTCTCCTCGCGCACCAGGAAACAAAGAGGCAAGAAAAAGTCTCTTGCCTCTTCGGCAGCTCCAGACCTTTTCCCGGACTCCCTCCCGGCTAGCTGTGGTGCACTAGCCCCTTCAGGCTGTGTTCACGCCGCCAACCCCAGTCCTCTCCCTGCGATCCGACCTCCGAGGCCCGAGCCTCAGCTCCCAGCCCCGCCCGCCCCGGCGGGTGAGCAGACAAGCCTCTCGGGCTGGTGAGTGCCGGTCGGCGCCGAGCCTCCGTGCGGGAACCTCTCCGCTTTGCCCTCCGCACCCCTGTGGCTGCGCTCTCCTCCGCGGCTCCGAAGCTTTCCCTCTCCACCACCCACAGTCTCCGCCCGCGAAGGGGCTCCTAGTGTGTGGAAACCTTTCTTCCTTCACAGCTCCTTCCCACTGGTGCAGGTCCCATCCCTATTCTGTTGTTTCTGGTATTTCTTTTTTCTTTTGCTCTACCCAGGTACGTGGGGAGTTTCTTGCCTTTTGGGAGGTCTGACGTCTTCTGCCAGCGTTCAGTAGGTGTTCTGTAGGAGCTGTTCCATGTGTAGATGTACTTCTGATGTATTTGTGGGGAGGAAGGTGGTCTCCGCGTCTCACTCTTCTGCCATCTTGAAGCTCCTCCCCGACATGACTCATTTTAAAATCCACTATTCGTTAATGAATGCTATCTATCAAAAATATTTCTTCATTGTCATGAATTTCTATTATTTATTTATTTATTTTTATTTATTTATTTATGGCCGTGTTGGCTCTTCGCTTCTGTGTGAGGGCTTTCTCTAGTTGCGGCAAGCGGGGGCCACTCTTCATCGCGGTGCGCGGGCCTCTCACTATCGCGGCCTCTCTTGTTGCGGAGCACAGGCTCCAGATGCGCAGGCTCAGTAGTTGTGGCTCACAGGCTCAGTTGCTCCGTGGCATGTGGGATCTTCCCAGACCAGGGCTCGAACCCATGTCCCCTGCATTAGCAGGCAGATTCTCAACCACTGTGCCACCAGGGAAGCCCTCTATAATTTTTTGAGGGTCATAGTGACCAAGGTGGAAAAACTTTCACCAGAAAAACGTTAATTATTAATAGCAATTACTTGGAAAGAATATAAAAGGATTCCTCAATTCTCTCAAATGATAGAATGTACTCTATAAAGATTCATCTGAAATAATGAAGACTGTTAGAACCATATCTTTTCTTGTCTTCTTCAGCTACATTAAATGTCAGACTCTTCAGAGAAGTTTACTAGATGCAGGTAGGCAATCCTATTTACAATCTATACACCCATGTGCCAGGAGATGAAACATAATGACTATTAACATATACATGGAAAGGCTTATCTTTCTCAGTGCTTATCACTGTCAGTAGAGTCATTGAAGATTGCTAGAAATTAACCTGTGGAATAGATACAGAAAGAGAATTGATATATTGAGGCAGCACACACAGGAAGATCTCATTTTCATTTTCCACCTTACTTCCACTCTAGGTGAGAGAATGACGTGTTTCAAACTTGTATTTAAAATTGGATAAATGATTTTAGATAGAGCAATAGTGTTTATAGTAGCAAGAATAATCCCATGAACTACATTATTCAGTACCTACTATGTGCCAGGCACTGTGCTCAATGCTTCACACATAGGCTTTCATTTAATCCTAACAACCACCCAATGCAGTAGCAGTTATTTACATTTGATAGAGAAACAGAAACTCTGAGTGCTTAAGTTATTTCCTCAAGGCCATATTGAGTATCAGGGCTAGAAGCTGAACTCAGAATAACTGTCTCCAAAGCCTTTACTTGTTAATATGTAAATAATAATGGTTTCTTTATTAAATAGATAGCTGCTAAGCTCTTTTGAAGCTATTGATATTAGAAGGAAGACATTGTTTTCAATAGAGAGGATGTGTATGTGTATGTGGTGAGTGGAGATGATGAAGATGAAGATGATGAGCGAATCCAAGATGTATGAGTTACTGTCTTTGCCAAATTAAGCCTGGCAAAGTGTTAAAGTTTATACTTTTGTTCCTAATGCCAGGCTTTAATTTTCTTAGTGTTCTTTGCGTGTGCTAGTAACTTCTAATAAGAGATAACCAAAGAGTCAAGTTTACTTAATTCAGAAGTATCAATACAGGTATGTGCAACTTATTTGTAAGCCAAAGACGGTTTTCAACTACATGATGTGTTTGACTAGAAAGAAATCATTCACAGAATACAGTTTAAATAAAAGAAAAGATATATTCTTATAATTTGTTCTGGTTTATGATATAAACAAAAACAAATCTGGAAATTCATGAATGAATAAATATATATTTGACTTGTCAAGGGGGATTTCAGTTTGGAAAATTTCCTCTTCTGCAAATAAAATCTCATTTTTTTTTTCAGCCATGCAGCATGCTAATAGCCAGAATTATCTAGAGGAGAACTTAAGAGCTGTGTGAGTTTTATTATCAGTATTCTTTTGTTTGAAATGTAAAATCATATTAATTATTTTTGGGGGGGAGTAGGGCAGTGATATAACAAGATTGATGGAGGAAAAGAGTTTGATTCTATCTTCAGCATTCACACAAGTGTTCTGTTTCAGCACTAGTATTATGGTTGCACAGTTTCTTCAGAAATTGACTTATGAAAAAGTACAAACCATAGTTAAAGAATTACTAGATCTTGCAGAGAAGTGCAAGAGCCTCAAGCCACACGAATCACCTTCAGAATGTTGTCACCAATTGGTAGGTGAATCATGTTCTGCCTTTTTCTCTCTGTTTTTTTAAAAACTAAATTGCAAACAAAAGATGTTGTTATGAAGTCGGATGATTGAATAATTAGGCAAGGGATTTTAAGGCAACAATATGTACATGTGTCACACTCAAGATATAATCTTTGTAGGTTTATAAACTTACATTTTATCATTTCATATCTGGGAGATCAGACTCTGAGAACCAAATGCTCAAGAGAATGAATTGTACCCTAGAATGCCAATTTGTTAATTTAAGTCGGTTGCTCTTTCTCTGTCACTAGAATATCATTGTCTGACATCCTCATATAAAGGTTTCTGGGAAATTAATGTACTGATTTTAAAAGTTTCTAAGAGAATATAAAAAAGAAGAAAAAAGTGAATATTATTATAGGCTTTTTTCCCACTTAGTAGAAAATCTTGAAAATTACTATTGTCTCATAAAATATGTCTATCTTGTGATTAGAAAAATCCTTGATAAAAACTAACATATTCTTATAATCTACATATTTTTGGATCAATTATTCTCATATCAACAATTTAAATACAAATAAATAATTTTCTTTTTTATTTATAGATTTTTTTCGCTCCATCTTCTTGGGCTAAAGCCTACCTATTTTTTACCAGACTCTAAGTAGTCGTAGAAAAATCATTAGTCTAATTAGAGACACACTTTAAATGAAGTTCCTTTGCCAGTGGCTAGTCTCACTTATTTTAGATCGATTTCTTCTTATTTCCATTTCCAAAGATGACCTTTTTCTGCCCTTATCCCACAAATCTGGAAGCATATGTCATTTGAGGTTTACAACATCCCACACATTTACTGCCATTCAAAGATACTTGAAAACTGAATCATTACATTTCTATTTGAATATTTGACACTGAATACACATTGCCTCAGAGTTTAACTTTTAAAATAAAGTCCCATGGAAACCAACTAAAAACAGTCAGGAAGCAAGGAAAGCAAACTAACAGCTGTTTCTTGGTGGGTAATTCTTATTAAAAATACCTTGATTTCTTTAGGTCCTGGACATTTTGGCTTACCTTTATTTTAATACCTTCAACTGTATGAAAATGAAGCACTTACATAGGTAGGGAGAAAATGATAAATTCTGTTTGGCCAATGTCCAGCATGTGGGAATTTAGACTTAAGAACATTTTAAAAGGCTTTCACTCAAAAGAGCTATGTCCAGGGACTATTGGATACAGAGTATAACATTATGCACTCAGTTGCCTTTTCTGTATAATTTCTTAACTTTCCTGTGGTTAGAAATGTAGACCACAAGTGCCTTCCCTTAAGTTATTATTTCCTCCTACAGATGACTACCTTCCTAGAGCATATTTGCAATAACCAAGGGTTGGTTGACAGACATGTATTTTCTGACTGTTGCAATACAAATAATTCAGCAAGACACAAGTGCTTCCTATCATACAAAAAGGATGTTGCAGATTACAGTGATATATTCCAAATTTCAAATCCTGAGCAGATCTGTGAGATGGACAAAGAGAATCCAGTGCCAGTGAAAGAGAAGTAAGTCACTTTTCCTTGCCAGGTCTTTGAAAAAGAGTATTTTCCAATTTTGAAGACAGATCTTTTGTTTTAATATAAAAGCCTCTGAGTACACAATGCTTGATTATATAAAATTAAAGTGAAAATTTGAGCTACAATTTATTTTTTTCCCTCACAATGACAACATGGTCTCAGTGAACCCAAGAGGGCATGAAAATGTCTGCGCCATGAAACATTAAAAAGGACTAGGATCTGTAAAGGACCCATCTCCTTAAAGGTTAGATTGGTCAGACCAGTAGCAAATGATGTTGAAAAATACAGTCTAGTAGACAAAGCACAATAAACAGAGTATTGGGAATAGAGAGCAGGTAATAGCTCAGGCAATGGGCTGGTGTTTGGGAGGTTCATCAAGGGATAGCAGGAGGGGTATCTGATAGGCATGGAGATAGAGTCTGTCATTGGGAACCTAGGAATAAGTAATAATTGTGGATTCGACAGAGATGAGTTTTCTACTCAAGAACTCTGATTCTGTAATTCCCATCTGGAGTGGATAGCATGATAGCGCATGGGTAGGTGAGTTCACATTTTGGTTTCCTAGTTAGCACAGGAGTCTATCTTTTGAGAGTGAGGTACGAACAAGTTAGAGGCAGGCAACCAAAACCAGAGAGAGGTAGAAATGACAAGAGAAGTACAAAGCTTCAGTTCTCAAGGAATGCAATTCTGGCCATCTGGTCAAGACAGACTCACACACTGGGAATAAGGGAAAGATCTGATTGCTGGATCTAGGTCAAAAGGCATGGTGGTGGTTTGATTTCAGATTTTAGACATGAAACTCTAAACCAGAAATGAATGAGCAGACAGGGTGACTTGATGTTGAACAATGTAAACACTTTTAATTCACCTATACATGGGCAGAATTGCCCCAGAAGTTACTGAGCCTTCAGGAAGGAATTAAATGGCCCCAGTCACTAGGGAGAAAGGACTAAGGGACAAGGGATTGGGCCGGTTCCAACTGGTCTGACATTAGGGGCAACCAAATGGGAAACTGTAATATGAACTTGGCTACCTATTAAGTGAAGTGCTAGCCACTCTAGGTGAGATTTATAAAATCAGGTTCGGGCATTATAAAATCAGGTTTGAGCATTCAGAGATTACGAAATCTAACCAATACTCAGGCAGTGAATCTAATCTCTTCTTGAACATTTACAATTAAGTCAGTATCAAGGAGTTATTTTATATGCTAATTTAACTTATGTGCATACAACCATAAATATTCAGGAGAAAATAATTTTCTAACTACTTGCTTCATAATTATATCAACAACTTTGTTTAGTTCTCAACCAAAGAAACAGTAACTTATATCAAAGCTAGAGGAAAAGTCTGCTATTTCAGTCTTATCAAAAGATAGCATAGAATACAGATACACCAAACTGTAGTTATTGTATCTTTGGATTATCTAAGGAATTTTCAATGACAGTTTTGATTATTGTAAGATAAGTGTGACCCTTTGTTACCTTGCAATACGGACATTCTATTTTTATTTTTATTTATTTATTTATTTATTTTTATATTTATTTATTTATTTTTGGCTGTGTTGGGTCTTCGTTTCTGTGCAAGGGCTTTCTCTAGTTGCGGCAAGCGGGGGCCACTCTTCATCGCGGTGCGCGGGCCTCTCACTATCGCGGCCTCTCTTGTTGCGGAGCACAGGCTCCAGATGCGCAGGCTCAGTAGTTGTGGCTCACGGGCCCAGTTGCTCCGCGGCATGTGGGATCTTCCCAGACCAGGGCTCGAACCCGTGTCCCCTGCATTGGCAGGCGGATTCTCAACCACTGCACCACCAGGGAAGCCCCGACATTCTATTTTTAAATGGCTCTAATTATTAGAAAGCTTTTCCTTATACTAAGTTCAACTTTGCCTTTGGAGATTTGAAATTAGATTAGTTCATACTGAAAATCCTCTATGGGAACTAAGTTACTGCAGCACAAAAATGAACTCTTAGTTTAACATAGTACCCAACAGAGAGCAGAGGTATTGAATGGCTCCAATGAAATTTCCTATCAACCAAGAATTTTGCCTTATCTTGGGTGGCAGTTGTATCTTGATAATGTCAATTCTGCTTTTCTTTTTTTACAAGTTGGGCTTGAGAAACTTTGCTGAAATGAAACAAATCTATTGACTGAAATTCCAAGAGTAATGGGGTGTGAGGGTGGAGGTTGGGCGGGGGTCAGCATTTTCTCTAGTTTAGCCTTTTGCTTATACTATCCCAGTAAATGGTTAAAGCCTTAACTATGCTTTCATTTTGGCTTTTTGTCTTCATTGGCTACTCTGGAACTTGGCAGGTCAGCCTTCTCCAGCTCAGCTCAGCTCCTGACACCCCTCTTCCAAGGGGTAACTCAGGAGTGCAAGATCCTTCCACCTTGGAGCTATACCATCTGGAGCATGTGTTTCCAAGGTTACTGCAAAAAAGAAAGCGAGAGACTAGGGAACTGTGCAAAGTAATTAATAGCCAAACCTAGGAGTGGTGTATGGCATGTTTATTAGTATTTCATTGATTAGAACTCAGTTATATGTTCGCACTTAACTGCAAGAGAGGCTGGAAAAGTAGTCTTCCTGTGAAAACAAGAAGAGAAAGTGGATTTGTGTGAACATTGAGCCAGTTTTTGTCTGCAATGTCAGCTTTTTTGGGGTAATTGTGTGTGTGGGGAGGTGGGGAGTAAATAATTTGAGTAAGCTTTGTGGAATAGTGTGAGGAGATATGATTATGAGTGAAAGGCAGGCCTGGTGCCCAGGCTCTATAATGAATGTAAAGAATAAATTTGAGAAGCAAATTAAGACTGGGATTTAGTAAGAAACCAAAATATTGTGTGACACGTCTTGGAGGACAATGGCATTAACTTTTCTAGTCTAGAAAGATCTTATGGATGATTTCAGAGATTCCTCTTCACCCACCAATAGCTTCTAAATTTAATTCCCCTTCACCAGGTGTACAATCTTCCATTTACAATCAGTTTAGACTATTGAACTTTCTATCTCCTACTACTTATATAAAAATGAAAAGTTTTAATTACTGATTTCTTTACCTACTGGTCCAGAAAGTACATTTGGTGACTTCATGGGCACTGTCCAACCTCACAGTGATCTCTCTGTAGTGAACTTTTGATGCATTTAAGTACAGTGCTATCCTATTTCTGTCACCATGAAATTCTAGAAGTTTCAGGTCAACAAAACTAAATGAATCCTAAGTTTTTAAGAAACAGTGTCAGCATATGTTCTTGAATTCCAAATTACATAGCTTTGTATTTGTCAAATTACAGGTACATTTATGAAACTTCTAGGAAACATCCATTCTTGTACGGACCCACTATTCTGACCATGTCTGCTTGCTACGAAACAGCTGTTCAGTCTTGTTGCCGAGAAGAAAATAAGACTGAATGCTTCCAGATAAAGGTAAACTATTCATATGTCAACTCTTACTTAGGGACTTGTTATGCTAAGTGTGGACTATGGGCCATCAGCATATGCATCACCTGGCAGCTTGTTAGAAATACAGTCTGAAGCTTTTCTCCAGACCTGCTAAAGAAGACTTCATTTTAACAAGATACTCAGGCAATTCATAGAGTCCTTAAATTTTGAGAAGCATGATCTAGCATAAATATAACTTCATAATAAATATTTAATATTCCAGTTATTATTTCTGTATAACAGAACACCCCAAAATTTAGTGGCTCAAAACAATAACAATGAGTTTATTACTCTTATGGTTTCAGTGGGTCAGGAATTCAGGAAGGGCTCATCTGGGCTTTTCTGGCTCCTGATTTTTCATGTGGTTGCAGTCAATGGCTGGGGCTCTGAAGGTCTGAAGTACCTGGGGGTTGGTCCAACATCTCTTTCTCCTCATATTATCTCAGGGCCTTTCCATGTGGTCTCTCTGCCTTGGCTGGTTTGGGCTGCTTCACAGAATGGCAGCCTCAGGGCAGAAGTTGTATGGCCTTTTATGACCAGGATTCAAAAGTTACTTCTGCTCTACTCTGTTGGTTGAAATACCATAAAATCTCACCAGTTTGAAGGAGAAAGTAAATATACTGTAACAAAAGCTCATTGTAAGAAGAACATGGGATAGAAGTTGTTATTATAGCCATCTTTAGAAAATAGAGTTAGCTTCACACTTAATTTTAACCGTGTGGCTTTTTCTCCCTCATTGAATAGACATAAATCGGTGATTTGTTCCATAATAAAAGTACTTTTTATGTATGTTCATTAAAGGTTCTAAATATCAACACAAAATAACCATCTTTAGAAGGCACACCAGATGGATTTTCCCAAGGTCATGCTGAAATGAATAGTAGTTTGATAATCGTTTTGATGAATTCCTCAAGTCTAAGGGCAGTGCCGCTTCTTCCTCGCTGTTTTCTTTGATCTCCTCAGTGAGAATTTCTCTCATATGCCTCTCAACCCCTATTTCTCTATTCCTCTAAACCTATTTCTCCTATTGAGCTCCTCATCATCTACCTTGTGTAAGAAATTAAATAATGTATCTAAAGAGTCTGACATATGCTAAGTACTCAATAATCGTAGCTATTATCATTAAAGCTACTTACATATATTTCTTTCCCTAGTCATCTCCAATTCCTTCAGTAGCCAATTCTGAATTCCTAAGCAAGACAGTCATTTTTGTCTCCTTTTGGTTTCGTATTATTAAAAACAACAAAAACAAGTGATTGTGTAGACTTAGGTCTCATTACCTGGCATTTTGGAAGAATGAACTTTTTCATGAAGGTTAGTTTTTTTTAGGTAACTTGTTTCAAAGTTTTCTTAATCTTAACCCTTTCAGAGGAAATCTTTCCTTAATGTATAACGTGCCCCTATAATTTTTTTTTTAATTTTTATTGGAGTATAGTTGATTTACAATGTTGTGTTAGTTTCTGTTGCACAGCAAAGTGAATCAGTATACATATACATATATCCACTCTTGTTTAGATTCTTTTCCCATATAGTTCATTTCAGAGTATTGAGTTCCTTGTGCTATACAGTAGGTTCTTCTCAGTTATCGATTTTTTATATAATAGTGTGTATATGTCAATCCCAATCTCCCTATTTATCCCTACCCCCCAACCCCGATTTCCCCCTGGTAACCATAAGTTTATTTTCTACATCTGCGACTCTATGTCTGTTTTATAAATAAGTACTATTTTTTTTTAGATTCCACATATAAGCAATATCATATGATATTTGTCTTTCTCTGTCTGACTTATTTCACTCAGTATGACAATCTCTAGGTCCATCCACATACTAAGCATAAGCAGATGCTTTTAAGTTAGCTAAGAGTTCTTTTCTCCTCTCCCTCACTTTGTGATGTTTACAGTCTTGCTGCCTCCAGGATGTCTGTTCCTAGAAGTTCTTGCTCCTTGCCCAGAGAAAATTGCATAGCCAGTCATGTAAAAGTTGTATCTATGATCAGAGAATGTAGTTTATGAGTTAAGCCTTCACAGACTCTCTTGTGAAGAAGTGGATAAGCTTGTTTGTATTTGATTTCAAATGAGTATAATACAACAAAATAAGAATAAAAATAATAATTATATTTATAATTAATTATAAAGTATAATTTATTATCGTTGTGTCATATTTGTGGTTTGAATATTGCCTCTGTATACATTATCTAACTTGTTCTTAAAAAAAGCATTGTAAGGTGCTGTTACCCCAAGTTAAAATAATATATGTTCAATATAATGTTTTAAGTGAATATATAGAGCTCTTCTGAAATTTGAAAATATTGTTTATTCTCCCACCACACAGAGATACCAATTTTGGTATATTTCCTTTTATTCATTTTTTTCATTCACAGATTTTATTTTGTACATTGTTGTGATCAAATTGAATATATAGTTTTGGTTAGAGACTTAAATACATGTGCTTTTTATTAGAAGTCAAAAGTAAAAATTCTGGGTTAAAGAATATGAACATTTTTGTGGGGGAGGCTCCATTAATATATATTGCAAAACTGGAGCATATATCATAGATAAGCATTTGGAGACATGTTCAAGATGACAGGGCTAGTAACTTGAATAAAACCAAAATACAACTGTAAGATGTTATCGAAATTTATTCTAGTGGCTCTCTGGATTTTTGTTTGTTCACATTCTTGTTCTCATTTATATGCCAAATGTCTAAGTTCTGGGACAAACAATCTCTGGGGAAGTGAGATGCTATTTTATAAAAAACAAAAAACAAAAAAACAGAGCCTTCACCAAATTATGCTTTTACATTTGGCCTCATAGATAAGGCAATAAAAACTTTCTAATTTTGAGGAGATATATGATTTTTATTTTTCTCTCTTCTTTACTAACCATGAGATGAACTTCTTCTGTTGTTACCATAGTTCTTTGATGAGTCGGTTTTCTAATTACAGCTAGAACCCATCAGAAAATACGTTAGAGAAATATCTTTGAGGCATCACCACTTATGTGAGATTGGGATTAAATTCAACCACAAAGTAGCAAAAGCAGTGTAAGTTACCTATTTAGATTTGTGGACTTTGTTGCTTTGGATCACCCTCTTTGATTAAACTCATTTGAAAAATCATTTATCTTTCCTTTGCTAATGTCTCAGTGCAAATCTGGTTCCTTTCTCTACACGTGTGCTACTTACCTGTTCAATAGGGCACACTGGGCTGTGCCTGAAAATGCACAGTCCTCCTCTCTACCCACTATCTCCTGTGGGGTTGATATCTCCTCTATCAGCTTCTTCCATCAGCTCAAATCCTTTAGGCTCTTCTCCAGTGCACAAAAGATTCTGTACATTCAGATGCTCACACTTAGTAGTTCTGCATGGTAAAGGTTAGAGGACAAAAGGTATTTTTCTCTTGTAAGATAAGAAATATTTTGGCTCTAATGTCATGTAGGACAGAAAAAGCGAGTGGTGTTTCTTGGGGTGGGGATAGAGGAGTGTGGGGTGGGAGGAGAACTTGATGCTACTCAGTGTGCCTCTATCTTGGCCCAGATTGTGTTCCTGTCCCAAGTTGACCCCTGAAGACATCTTCCCTTATATCACCTGCTTCCCCAATTTAGGATAATTAGGGCTTCCCCTAATTTTAGGATAAAGTGGGCTGCCTGGAAGCTCAGTTTTCCTTATAAGGCAAGCCCATTTTTCATATTTCTAGAAAAATTTCAGGGATGTTTTTCAGTTGTGAACAGAGAGGGACAAGGAAGAACCAAACCTCTTACAATTATTATTATTTTTTTCACTGAATAAAAGTTTTTCTTAAATTGAAGTATAGTTGATTTACAATATTGTGTTAGTTTCAGGTGTCCAGCAAAGTGATTCAGTTACATATTTTTTTTTCAGATTATTTTCCATTATAGGTTATTACAAGATATTTGAGTAAATGTTGAGACAAAGTTTAAATTTTAAAATTGATGCAAATCTGCTTGATTTGGAGAATTTCATGACCGCCTATGATACAGGTGGGAATTGGCAGAGATATATCTCTACTCTATGGAAGATTTCCCTGGTGTCAACTATTGGAACTATTGCAGAATTTTAAAGGAGTTGGATGATATCCATGATTCCAGTAGCAAATATGTGAAGTTAGGCAAAGTCAGTTCTTTCTAAACCAAAAGAAACCATGTTTTCCTAGAGCTAAGTGTCCTGATTTCTAGACTCTGAGTCAGGGCTGGGGGAAGAAGGGTGATTTTTCTAAGTTATTACAAGGCAAATAATGGGAATGATACAAAACCCATCACTTGTCTCAGACCACAGTAAACAGGCAAATGAAACTATCTAGCCCTATGTGTATAACCATGGACATAAATTATTAGAATTGCAAATATCTCCAGTCTGGTCCCTAAAACAAAATCAAACAAAGGAAGAAAGGAAGCCTTTACCCAAGCTAATGAGAAATCTCACAGTAAGTAGGATTTGATTTCTTTGTCCCACTGAGAATGTTATTATTGATGTAATTTAAAGGTAATTAAGAGGTTTATCTTACAATTATTATCTTTCTGATAAAGAATTTTATTTGGAAAGTCAGGTCAGATAAATTCCCAAATTACCTATCTAAGCAACTCAACTTCTTTAAACAATAATTTGAATGATGAAAATGACTCTATTTACACGATTATGAATTGAATAATTTTCATTTTGTGATTTACATCTTTGTATGGCTCTGGGTTCTATCAGTGTAGAAATAGAAAACATTTATAATATACAACTGTCTTCATCCTACATTTGCAACTGTGTTTCTATTCTTTCGGTTACTCAATGAACTACAACTAATTTTAGAAAGAATTGAATTCAAAAAACTGTTTAAAATGTACTTTTTTTTTTCAGGGAATTTGTTCTGTTGACTAAAAAACAACCTAGAGCTAACTTTTCTGAAATTGCCAAACTGGCCATGGATATTAAAAATCTGCATCAGATCTGTTGTGAAGGAAATGCAGTAGCGTGTGTGCTTGGCAGAGTAAGACTTTCTCTTTTCTTAAAACTCTTTAAAATACTTGTACTTTTTAAATAAAGATGAGGGTGGTATAAATGAATCTAAAAAAGTAATTATCATTTCTCAATATTACCAACAGAATGGTGTCTCCCCTCCTCTCTCTTCTCTTCTCATGAAACAATTTTTGTCTTTCTTTTCCTCCCTTCCTCCCTTCCTTCCTTCCTTCCTTCCTTCCTTCCTTCCTTCCTCATTCTATCTACTTTATTCTTTTATTCTTAAATTTTTAGAGCTGGCTGCTAATTTTCTTCCAAACTGGGATTGTATTTCATTCATCTTTGAATCTCTAGCAAGTCTTAGAATTGCAAACTATACCCTCAGGCCTTATCAGCCTGGAGGAAAGAAGAAACCACCAAAAGCAAAGGTGTGGCATCAAGGGACAAGGGCCGGGGCATGGACAGCATAGAACTCACCTGCCCCACGTCCAAATTTAAAGTCTCAAAATCCCAGAGAAGGAAAAAATTGTAGCTGTTAAAATCCTGATAACGTTTTAGTAAATCACAAGTTACAAGTATGTTCCTATTCATTCTACAAGTTTGAAAACTGAATAATTTTCATCATGATAAAACATAAAACAGAAACAAAGACAGACTACAATCATGATTTCAGTGAGAAATCTATGACTCTTATGGGCAGGAATCCTTACCCCCAACAATTTTTGTCCCATTACACAACAGATTAAGGAATGTGGGTAACAATATCAATTAAAATAGAAAAATCATTGAATCGAACACTCGGTAGAACCCCTAAGATTCTAAGTCCTCAAATGTCTACTTTGCTGGAACAGAGAGTTGGGGTCGGACCATAGCTTTCCCTTTACAGCCATCGCAGTTGGCCATTGTTTGGTCAGTGCCACATTCAGCTTGACCGTAAGATGGTGGCCGCTACTGCCAATTCCATCCTGGAGATAGACAATACAGAGTTGCTTCTTGGATTACTTCCCGTATGGCAAGAATCTCAACGCATACTGGAAGCAATACTATTCTATACACTTAGAAGTCGGCTGGCTCTTTAGGACAGGCTCTCAGAATCCTATTTGCATGAAGATTAGGTGAAAATTACAGGGAACTTTGGGACCTATCCATAGGTATTAAAACAAAACAAAAGAAAAAATCTCTAAAATCCTTTAACACATAAACAATACCCATGCCAAACTGGTAACTCTAGAACAGCTCCTATTATGGTCTATACTATGACAGGAATGCTAGAACAATCTCCAGTTATTTAATTATATTAGATAGTATTCATAAGCAATATAAAGTAACTTTAGATAGTTCTGGCATTCCTGTTTTATTCTAGACTATAAAGGAAACAGGTTTAGAGTTATTGGCTTGACAAAGATACTTTTATGTGTTGAGATGTTTCACTCTGTTTTAGAGGATGTCTTGTTTTGTTTTAAATAGGATGGATTCTGAACATTAGTAAATATTCTTTTGTCTTCTTAGGATGATCATTTGATTTTTATTGTTTGACTTATCCATTGATGAATTGTATTAAAAGATTTCTTAATATTTACCCATCTTTACATTGCACAAGTCAATATCATTTTACTATATCTATGGTCTCTCTCTCTCTCTCTATATATATATGTCACATTTTTGCATTTATCTTTAGATGTGAAATGGATCTAGAACTTTCTTTTTGGCACATATTTTATCAGGTTTTGGTATCCAGTTATGATAACTTCTAAAAGATGAGTTAGAATATTTTTCCTTTTGAATTCTCTGAAATAACTTAAATAGCACTGTAACTTACCTGTTTTCTGGAGGTTTGTCTGTGAAACTGGAGGAGGGATGGAGATATAAACTGATGTGACAGCTTCTCCATTTCTTTTGTTACGGATTTATTTAAACATTTTTTCAGTCAATCTTTATTATTCATGAATTCTGTACTTGAGAATTCACCTACATGCCAAAATTTATTTGTGATCCCCAAATCAATACTCACAGCACTTTGTGGTCATTCCCAGATTTATGCATGCTCAGAGCAGTGGAAATCTGAGTTGCCAGATGTGCATGGTTCCAGCTACAGTAGAGCAAGGTGATGCTCTCTGCCTTCTTGTTGTAGCTCTCATACTGTAAATAGGTGTTCTTTTTGTAGTCTATTTAGTGCCACATTTTCTGCATTTCTGTGCTTTTTGTTGATGAGTTAGCTGTTTACAATGGCCCAAGTATAGTTCTGAAGTGTTGCCTAGCATTCCTCAAAGCTGTGATGTGCCTTGTGGAAAGAATATGTATTTTATTTTATTGGAGTATAATTGCTTTACAATGGTGTGTTAGTTTCTGCTTTATAACAAAGTGAATCAGTTATTCATATACGTATGTTCCCATATCTCTTCCCTCTTGCATCTCCCTCCCTCCCACCCTCCCTATCCCACTCCTCTAGGTGGTCACAAAGCACCGAGCTGATCTCCCTGTGCTATGCAGCTGCTTCCCACTAGCTATCTATTTTACTTTTGGTAGTATATATAAGTACATGCCACTCTCTCACCTCGTCCCAGCTTACCCTTCCCCCTTCCCCGTGTCCTCAAGTCCATTCTCTATATCTGCATCTTTATTCCTGTCCTGCCCCTAGGTTCTTCAGAACTTTTTTTTTTCTTTTTTAGATTTCATATATATGTGTTAGCATACGGTATTTATTTTTCTCTTTCTGACTTACTTCACTCTGTATGACAATCTCTAGGTCCATCCACCTCACTACAAATAACTCAGTTTCGTTTCCTTTTATGGCTGAGTAATATTCCATTGTATATATGTGCCATATCTTCTTTATCCATTCATGTGTCGATGGACACTTAGGTTGCTTCCATGTCCTGGCTATTGTAAATAGTGCTGCAATGAACATTGTGGTACATGACTCTTTTTGAATTATGGTTTTCTCAGGGTATATGCCCAGTAGTGGGATTGCTGGGTAGTATGGTAGTTCTATTTTAGAATATGTATTTTAGATAAGCTTTGTTCATGCATGAGGAACAGTGCTGGTGGCTATGAGTTCAATGTGAATAAATCACCAGTATGCAGTTGTCCCCCTTATTGCTCCCTTTGCTTCCTGAGGTTTCAGTTAATCACAGTCAACTTTCATCTGAAAATATTAAACAGAAAAATCCAGAAATAATTAATAAGTTTTAAATTGTGCACCATTCTGAGTAGCATGATGAAATCTTGTGCCATCTTGTTCTATCTCATCTGGGACGTGAATCATCCCTTTGTCCAGCGTTTCTTGGGGATTAGTCACTCAGCAGCCATATAGGTTATCAGATTGGCTTTCCTGGGATCACAGTGCTTGTGTTCAAGTCACCCTTACTTTACTTAACAATGGCACAAGAGTAGTGATGCTGGCAATTTGGATCTGCCAAAGAGAAGCTGTAAAATGTATCCTTGAAGTGGAAAGGTGAAAGTTCTCAACTTAATAGGAATAAGAAAAAAAAATCAAATGCTGAGGTTGCTAAGATCAATGGTAAGAACAAATCTTTTATCTGTGAAATTGTGAAGAAGGAAAAATAAATTCATGTTAGTTTTGCTGTCACACCTCAAACTGCGAAAGTTTTGGCCACAGTGCATGATAAGTGCTTAGTTTAGATGGAAAAGGCATTAAAATTGTACAAAAAGGTATTTTGAGAGAGAGAGAGAGAGACCACATTCACATAATTTTTATTACAGTATATTGTTATAATTGTTCTATTTGATTATAAGCTATTTTTGTTAATCTCTTACTGTCCCTAACTTATAAATTAAACTTTATCATAGGTATGTATATACAGGAAAAAACATAGTATATATAATGTTTGGTACTATCTGCAGTTTCAGGCATTGACTGGGGGTCTTGGAATGTAACCCCTGTGGGTAAGGGGGGGCTACTCTGTATTAAATAAGGTGTTTTAAACAGAAACATACACAAAATTAGGTTATGTCTTGATCTGTTGATGAAAATGTGGCCAGAGACTTGCAGAAAACTTATTCTGTCTTTCCTCTAGGGCAGATGATTCAATATTCACAAATTCAGTGTTTATAACTACTGTGAATAATGAGAATCAACTGTACTTATTTTTGTCAGGTTTTAAAATATACATTTTCCTTTAAAAAATCTCCTTCATTAGCACTTTCTCATTTAGAAATATAGAGTTCTACACGACAATATTATTATTTGATAGCTAAAAACATCAATTATGTAGTTATACCTCCTTTCCCCCCATGTATATATGTTTTCTCCTTTAAGTAATTAGTTTTGCAAAGGGACTATTTAATTTACTGTTATTTTCCAAGACAGAGTTCTTGGAAAATGACATTTACTCCAGTCTCACAACTAGGTGGAGCCTAGTCAGAAGTGATTTATGTCATTTCTAGGCCTGGCCTATAAAATCTCCTGTCCAAAACCCCCAATCTAAGGTCAATGTTAGAATCTACAGGTTGAAGATGACAGTGCCTCTGTCAGCCTGGTTCTCAGAACTACTGCCCAGAGGCAATACATCTCCCCTTCTCAATAGGACTTTATTGAGAAAGAAACAGACTGGATCCTATTAAGCCACCGAGAGCAGGCCCATCTCTTAAATAATGGACACACTCTCCCTTATTGGTCTCAACCTGACCTCACAATGCAGCTTCAATTTACCACTCTCAGATCTAGATCTTCAGTACATTCTTCTTCTCTCCTGATCCCTTAATCTTAATCTCAACTAAATTTTCCCAATGAGCTCAGAATGTCCTATATATCATTTCCCAAGTATTCCATGTTCTTCACCTCTAAGACTCTTTATATATAAAGATGGATAATTCTAGTAGGTTTTTCCTCTCCATTTGTTTCCAACTAACTTCTATTTGTCCTTCAAGACTCAAATCATTCAAGATCTTCACTCTGACCTTTATCGAGTCTGGATTGCCAGTCTCTCTTTTTTATTCCAAAATATAATACGTGCATTTCTCTAACAATTTATTTTATAATGCATTATTATTGTTGTTTAATTATTTGACTCTCCAACTAGATTGTGAGTTCCTTAAGTATAGAGACTAGCTTGTTCATACCCACATGTACTTATTTTTGTATGTGTATATATAAGTAAATATGTAAGTTTTATAGTAATATTACAGTAATGTATATAGCAAATGACAGAGACAAAATGTTTTCTAAACTGGGATCCCAGAACGATAACAACGGTAGCAAGTAATAAAAATCTTCATTTGTATTTTGTTGGGCTAAACTTGAAAACAATAATACAGTCTGTCTCCCTTTAAGTTCTTTAAGAGATGTTAAAAGAACTTGTGACACTTGAGTAAAGTCAAATAGAGAAGGTTTCTTATTAGAATGAGTCACTATAAATGACCTTTTTGGTCTCTCAGTTTGCCATGGAAAAAGCAATATAAGATGCCAGGTTTTTCTCTGGTTTTCTACTAATAACAATAAAAAGAAATAAGTTCAGAATGAAGTCATCAAAAATAACTGCTCTTTTATGTTTATAGAGCCAGCTTATGAACTATACCTGCTCTAAACAGGCTACACTATCCAGCAAGATCACTCCATGCTGTGAACTGCCAGAACCATTCCGAGGGGAATGCATTATCAACTCAGAAAATGACAAACCTGATCTCTCATCCCTGCCACTTAGCAGGTTTACAGAAGACCAGTTTGTATGCAAACAATTCACTGACAAACAAGATGACTTCCTACAAGAGTAATATGGCTTTTTGTAAAATCTTAGTAATGGGATATTGTATTTATGGATTCTTTGGGAGAGGTTGCAAACTTGAATGATGACAGAGGCGAGCCAATGATGTGAGTGAACGGTTAAATGGCTGAGAGGAGATGCCTTGTGGAGTCCAAGGTTGCAGCTACTATTTGGCTCTAGCTACTTGTTACCGTATGGGAATGTAGGCTTTGGGTCGTTGGGTCAACTGCATTTTGAGAGAAGTCGGAAATCTCTTGATTTTTAAATGTTGACAACTAATATAGGAATTTAAAAAAACACGGTGAGCGTCAAGTGTGTGCAAGCTTTGCTCTGAGGGACTTAAGTCATCCCTAAGTAAGACTTTCAGATTGGTTTGCCTGGCCAACTCTTCTAATTAATTTAATGCCTACTATCAAAACCATAGTGTGGCATTTCAAGATTAAAGAGATGGAGTTCTAACATCTCTGGTGTCCATTCAGAAGTGCAAATTATTTTGGGCATAAAGCAAACTGATTTCAATATATTATAATAGTAAGACAATATTACTGAATGATTGAAATAGTTCCAAAGTCACTTTGTGAAGTATTATTTGGAGCAAACTAAATTCTAACAAAACATAAGAATTTGAATTTTCCTCAAAGTTTTCTGTAGATTGACTTTAGCTATATTTCTGAAATTACATTTGACACTGGCTTATAAATGTCATTACCTGAACTCACTTATCCCTAAACTTGCATTTAGTATTGAAAAAGTCGATGGGCACAACTTCCTAGTGGAAATTACGTTAGACTATGAGCTGTGAGACCTGAGTTCCAGTCTAGCTTGGTCATGCATCAGCTTTGAAATGCAGTTCAAGCCACTTAATTTCCCCAGACTTTTGGGTTCCAACTGTAAACTGAGGCAGTTGGATAAGATGTCCCTTCTGCAATTCTATGATTCCTTTGAAAATATTCTAGAGTCCAAATTTCTCTTTCTTGTAACCCAGAAGAATGTGCAGATTATGGACAACTCATGCTTGAAGGCTTATGTGGAAAACAGGGGAAGGTGGTTATTTAATACCTAGTCAGCACAGTCTTACAAAAAAATTGTAATATTTATAAAATCTAGCCTCAAAGGTCATCAAGAAAATGTTCTCACGCAAACACTTGAAATGATTTTCTAGTAAAAGTAAGGAGAGACCCTGAGCCAGGAACTAAAGCTTATCAGGATGTTTTAGGTTCAAGTTTGAATCTGCCACTCACTACTGTGTAACTTTGGAAAAATCACGTAATTTTATTGATTTGGTTTCCTTATCTCAAAATATAACCAATAAAACTTCCCTGCCAGCCTCCCAAGATTTTCAAATACCTAAAGTCAGTTAAAATATTGAATAAATTTCATGGTCATAGTTGGCTTTTGAAAGAAGACTATGGCTTCAGAAATTTAGTGTTTACTTTCTAATATGCTTCATGTGCTTACAGGTTTCTTTATGAATATTCAAGAAGACATCCAGAGTTGGCAGTTTCAGTGATTTTAAGAGTGGATACAGTATATCAAAACTTACTGGGAAAATGCTGTAAATTAGAAAATCCTCTGGAATGCTATAGTCATGGGGTAAATTCTTTTTTTTAAACCTGTTTCTCATAAGTGATTGCAAACATAGGGAAAAGTCCAGTGCTGTTAGTAGTGCTGTACTTTTGTAAGATGATTATGCATGTTCTTTCTAACTGCAAGCACTACACAAAAACTTTGATTTCTGTCTAAACCAAAGGCCACATCATTATACAGCAGCAACTTTCTGTGTGAGTCACTGCATTATAGATTCTATGTTTTATGAAAACAACTCTGTGCAATCTTCTCTTTAAAGTTTGCTTGGCATGGTAGCAGGTAGCGTGGAAGCATAGCCTATTAGGGTGGGGGAAGGTTGACAGTTTCCACCAAGCAGGCCTGGAAACTGTCCCTATCTCAGGCCAGAAATCATACTGTTCACAGTCAGCAGCTCCTGTTGTGTAGTTGACGTGGAAAAAGCCGGTTGCCTTACAAATCTCTGACCAGATAATCTGTTATCCACAGTTTACCAGGAGCCAGGTGGTTCTGGCTTTTGTTATGCTAATTAGTGGCTTACGTATTTATAGAGAGGTGGGGATGGAGGACGAAGGCATTTCTTGTCCTGTTTGAGCTCAAGCAGGTACACCTAGCATCTTCCTGCTCCCGGAGAGAAGGCTAAATGAAGGCGACTTAGTCTTTTGTAGGTTAGCACCCTTTCATAGCATCACCTGTAGACTCCACAATCATCATTATGATAATAGCCACTTACAGGAGCATGGATGTTTAGAGTTTACAAAGTAACTTTACAACAAGTGTCCTATTTTATTCTCATGACAGCTTGGTAAGATAGGTAATGGCATAAGTACTAGCTACATTTTATAGATGAGAGTTTTGAATTTCAGAAGGTTCAGGTGACTTGTCCAATGTCACACAGGCAGTAAGGACAAGGCTAAGTGTTAAATCCAGGCAAACAGTTTGCCAATCGGGTAAAATATTTACTATAATAAATACTGTTTATTAGGATCAGGTGGACTGGGTCTGATTACTTAAGAAGATAACCAGTGCTCCTACCAAAGAGCTAAGTCTGCAAGGTCACTCGTATCTTCCCACTGGAATTTTATTTGCACTGTTCAAGAATTCTTTGAACTTTCATTTAGCTCTGAGAATTCCATGTGATTCCCTTCAACGTGTATTTGTGGAGTGCTTTACTATGTTCAAGTCTGGTACTTGTTTTTATTAAACCATGACTTCTTAATATGTATCTATATTTCTATACCTACATCCATATCTCTATATCTGTACTGTTTACATAAAAATGCTGTATTATTAAAAATAACCAATATGCACGCATACGCACACACATTCTGATCAATTAAACTTAGATCTATAAATTACTTTTAAGGACCTCTTTTTGGCTTGATGAATGATTAGCTTTATGCTTGTAAAATATGCCATTTAAGCCCATAAAAGAGTTCATACTACAGGAAACTAAATATCAATCTTGCTGTCCCACTTTTTTCTCCACAAAGTACATGGCCATTCCTGTTTCAGCAAAATGTGTTGTTTCAACATTTCCAAACTCACTAAGTAAATAAAACCCTGGGTTTAGTAAAACAGTCACATTAAACTATTACAGAAGATGGTTTTGCAATCTTACCTCAAGATATATTGTTGCAACGTTAGATAAACACTGATTATCTTTATTTTTCAGGAAGAGATGTTTCAAAGAGTGGTTCGTGAAAGCCATGAGCATGTGAAAAATCAGTGTGATTTACATGAGAAATTAGGAGATAGTAACTTCCATGACAGGTATGCTTCCAAGATATTGTCCAGATTTATGGTTGTTCGTGAGTTTTTGTTGACTTCTGCTGCTGAGAGTTGCTAAGAGTCTATAGTCAACCTTAAAATCTCAGAGGCCAAGGAAAAACTCAGTTCAGAATTAACCTAGCTATCTTTGTCTTGATAAGACAGTTGTCCACATAACCTTGGGTGTTTTTACATTGCTTTTTAGGCCAGTTTCCAGATTCCAATCAATGCCCAGAGGTCAGGGAGCCAGCAGACCCTGACTGCCCTTCTGCAATCCCATAGGAGCCCTCTACCCTTCACCTGGATATTTAGTTTGGGGCTTTGCATGCAATTTGGAGTCAAGGTTGCAACAGAAATCTAATCTAGGTTTTCTTTGTCAGTTTCAAGTCAGGTCAATATAGCAAATACAGTATTTTCACCATTAAGAGTAGAGATAAATAGGTACCTTAGTCAGAGGGAGCACACGTAACTCTTTGTGTGCAGAGAGGCTGGTAAATCCCATTGTATTTCAAAGATTAAGATATCAAAAAAAAAAAAAAGCCAATTTTCAGTTATCTTTAAGATCTTACTGTAATGGTCTATTAAGAAGCAGAGTATATATGTTAATCCCAATCTCCCAATTCATCACACATATATACACTCATATGTATAAAATGGATAACTAATAAGAACCTGCTGTATAAAAAAATAAATTAAAATAAAATTCAAAAATTCAAAAAAAAATATATACAACTGAATGCAGAAAAGCAGGTGGAGAGCACGACATGTTTGTGGATGTTATTTCAATAAAAATCCAAACAGTTTAGTGTGTGTGTGTGTGTGTGTATGTGTGTGTGTGTGTTTTGATAAAATGATCTTAAAATTCAAACAGATATAAAATAGGTAACTAATAAGAACCTGCTGTATAGCACAGGGAACTCTACTCAAAAAAAAAAAAAAAAAAAAAAAAGAAAAAAAAAAGAAGCAGAGTATTGAGGAAAAGTTCAGTTTGATATAGTGTCCCGTAATATTGAGCTTAAATTAAATGTCCAGAATAATGGATCCAAAAAAATTATTCTTGTTTTAGAATATTTGGCTTATTATTATTTTTTTACTGTTGTGTTTAATTGCTAACGTCTAGTTTAAGGATTAGACTGTGGCTCTCAAACTTTAGAGTGCATCAAAATTACCTGGAGGACTTGTTAAATACAGCCCACCCCTAGAGTTTCTGATTCAGTAAATCTGGGGTGGGGCATAAGAATTTTTATTTCTAACAAGTACCTAGGGGATGCTGCCAATCCAGGGGTCACACTTTAAGAAGCACTGGATTAGGTTGACTATTTCATTAGATGTTATAGCTAAATTCTTCCCCTAACTCCGTTATAATATAAATGCAATAAATAATTCTGATATTTTGTCGTCCTCAAATTCAGTTCTTCAGAGTCTTTCTCATTAAAATCTCTCTCCATATCCCTCAGTTCCCACTACCACTCTCCTAGTTCAGGCCATCACTTGAATTACTGGCATGGACTTTTCTTCCCTCACTTTGCCTCTTGCCCACCTCCAATCCATTCTTTATATAGCAACCATAATTATCTTAAAAACAACGTAAATCTGATTCTATAGTTAAGCTTTCTTCCTTCTCCTCTCTCTAATTCCCAGTCCCCCCTAATTAAGAAAAATCACACTCAGTGACTTTCTAAATGCTCCCCTCTTACTTTCACTCCCCTTCACCTGGCTTATTTTTAGTTATTGTCAGATCTCAGCTCACATGTCATTTCCTCTAGGAAGCCTACCTGACCTCCTTGGGATGGGATTAGATGTTGTTCTGTGTGCACCTATAGCATTCTCTATTCCTCTCATTACACTGAGTGTACTCCTCTATCTCCCCCACTGAGGGTGTGAGACCATGAGAGTAGGACATGTTTCCTGATCGTTGCTGTAGCTTCTATTCCTACACGTCGTAGACAACCAATACATGCTTTAATGGCCTGTGCATATATTTATTTCAGAAGCTTTTTATTATGAGTCTGATTTTGCAGCCATCCAAATTAGCTATCACAGTATCCTTCATAAGTAGAAAGAAGATGGATCAGAGTGGAGCAATGTGTGAGGTGGAAAGGGAATTCCAGGTATACTGAATAAGCCATTGAGCCACTGGGTCAAGAACTAAAAGGATAGACTTAAACCCAATCTAATGACTTGCTCATCCCACATCAGAGACAATGTCAGATATTGAGGAAGGCTTTGTAGAATTCTTCATTTTGGGCACATAGCCATTGCCAGGAATAAGAGGAAATTATTCTTTCAGGCTCATAGTCCTTTATACTAAGAAAGCCCCACAACTATCTGCTCAGGAGTTGGTTATATTCACGAAGAACATGGCAGCTGCTGCCACCAAATGTTGCCCACTGAATGACGAGCAACAGTTTGCTTGCATGGAGAACTCGGTAAGCACACCCTCGACTGCATGTTTGTCTGTTGTTAAAAGTTCTGAACTCCAAGCCCCAGCAATCAGTCTCATGTTGGTGGACATGTCTATGAATTGTCAATGGAACCTAATAATTCTGTCCTTAAGAGAATTTATTTCTGGTCAGTTCATGCCAACT
Organism: Balaenoptera physalus; assembly: GCF_965194825.1. Classification (NCBI taxonomy): domain Eukaryota; kingdom Metazoa; phylum Chordata; class Mammalia; order Artiodactyla; family Balaenopteridae; genus Balaenoptera; species Balaenoptera physalus. The sequence goes on along the minus strand of NC_138884.1, from coordinate 60,422,621 downwards.
GTCTTTGATTAGCAGCAGAGGTAAGACTATCACTTTGTAAACACTGGGGATGTCAGATTCACCAGACCTTTGCCTGGATCATATCCCAAGGTCTATTCCCTGGATTTTCAAGTCAACAAAAGCGATTTTGCTGATTTTAGACTAATTCATACTAATCAAAAGTGTAGGAAAAAACCACCCAGTTTCCTCTTGTGTTTCTCCTTTACTCTCACAGGATTACCATACTCACAACACTTCTGACACCAGATGTGTGGGGTTTTTTTTTTTCCCCAAAGCAAGCACTGGGAATCCTACAATTTAACTCAATTCTAACACTATCTGCTTGGAGATAGCATCAGATCCCACAGGTTGAGGGCCCAGTTCCACAAGACTGCTCCCACCTCACTTCAGATGCCAATCACAATTCCAAGTTGTCACCTGTGCTTCTGACTGATTAGCTATAAATCGGAGGTTTCCATGACCCCCTCCTTGGGTTCAATTAATTTTCTAGAGCAGTTCACAGAACTCAGGAAAACACAGTTACCAGTTTATTGAAGGATATGAAAAAGATGCAGAAGAACAGCCAGATAAGAGATACATAGGGTGAGGCCTGGGAGGGTCCCAAGTGCAGGAGCTCCCTGTGGCGTTGGGGTGTCTCACCCTCTTGGTACATGGATGTGTTCACTCACCTGAAAGCTCACTGAACCCCATACTATTGGGATTTTATGGAGGCTTCCTCACATAGACATGACCAATTATTAACTCTATTCCAGCCTCTTTCCCCTCTCTGGAGCATGGGGGTGGGGCTAAAAATTCCAAGCTTCTAATCATGGCTCGGTCTTTCTGGAGACCAGCCCCTGTCCAGGAGCCACCCAGGAGCTCACTCAGAGTCATCTCATTAGAACAAAAGCTGCTCCTAATGCCCTTATCACTTAGCAATTTATAAGCATACCAGGACCTTTGTGTCAGGAACCAGGGTCAAAGACCAAATATTTATATTTTCTGTTATCTTACATCAAACTTACAAGTGTTACCTTCATTAGACAGAATACCAGGTATTCATTTACAGTGAGAAATGTCTTCTCAATGTCAAGAATAATTGGGTCTAATAACTAGGTTACACTTTTCCCTGAATCACATTACTTGGGAAGTTGAAGTAGGATATGGGTATTCATGCAAATGGAATCAGAGGAAGGGCAGGGATGGTCTTGAGGGATATTTCTTCCAGGGATATGAATTATTCCCTCCTAGCAATGGAGAACATCACTCCAGGACCTGGATGCTCATCTCTAGGTCTCTCTCAAGTGGTATATGTTAACGCTACTGAATTCTTGTTTGGTGACAGCTTTCTTTGTCCTATATTCTTGGTAGAACATCTCCTCTATGCTAAGTTAGTCTTTTTTTCTGATAACATATAGTTGTTTTGGTTACAGATTTAAAATTTTTTATTATCCAGCTCTGTCTTCCTTTTAGTTTATTATAAATTTTTATTATCTAATCATGCCTTCCTTGGGGAACTCTTGATTTATGTTCCTAAAACCTTGTTTTTAAGTGATCTCTTTGGTTACTTCAATAAATTCATAAATTAAATGTTGCTGCTCACTGGTTTCAGTCACTTCATCCCCACATACATAAGTGACAGGGAATTTGTGTGGTCATTATACTCAGAGGGGAATACAGGCAGCCTTGCAGCCAACATCAGGATAAGTATCAGACACAACCTGGGAGCAAGGCAAGGTGACTGTTCCAGAAGGAGACAAGAAAATGGAAGGAGACAACTGAAATAAGATCCAGGGATTCCTTTCACCATTCATTTATTCACTTTTTCATTAATTCAACAAGTGTTTATAGGTGATTTATCATAGACCAAGTTCTGCGGTAGTTACAGATGTCCAGTTATAAAACACAGAAACACATTGGATTTGAGCTTTTCTAGAAGTGCAATCATCAGTCTTGCATCTGGGTCAAATTAGCAGTCATGTTGACCTGAGACTTGATTTCAATTGGATGGAGCATAAGAAACTCCTGCCTCAAGTCAACACTGGTCTATAAATGGCACACTGGGGAGGAATTGGGAGGTGGGGTCCAAGGGAACTCACCTTTGAGGATGACAGGAAGAGGAGGACGAGGCTGAGAACCAGGCCTCACCTGACACTTGCTCTTTCCCAGACAGTGAAATCCAGGCCAAATGAGCAGAGACTAGAATTTGAGAATACTTTTCTATGGATACAAAAAATAATATTAATGACCGCAAACCTTATGGTTCTTATTTCAATTCTTTTCTGGGGAAGGCAAAGCTAATTCTTGGAGCTTTATGCAGAAGACACGAGGCAGAGCCTATCAATGCCGGCGTGGGTCACTGCTGTGATGACTCGTATGCCTTCAGGAAGCCTTGCTTTGATGATCTGCAAGTAGATGCAACTTACATTTCTCCACATTTATCCTGTGACCAAGTCGTCAACCTTAATGAGGACTTGTGCAGCGCTCAGGAGGAGGAATTACAAACCGAAAAGCAAAAGTAAGGATCTTTGTTTATATATATAATATATATATTCTGGTTACCCTGAATCAACACAATGCATCAAAAGCACTCCACCTCCTGGCAGTGGGGCAGCTCCCCTTTAGTGCTCACCCACTCTTCACACCCTCCTCACATGCCCCTGATCCTGCCCTCGGGAGAAAGCAGGTCCTCGTCCTCATGGTTCCTTCTCCCCCAAGGTCATTAGAAATGGTTGGTAGCTTACTTCTAATTAATTTATTTACCTAAGACTTGCTCTTGGAGAGTCTAAATATTATTAGTCCAACAGTATCACCTTGCCAAGTGAGGCAAAATTTTTGTTGCCTTGGGAATAAACACATTCCCGTGGTCAGCAAGTGCAAGGTTGTCACTTATTCTGTTTTATCACAGTACTTAAAATTCATTAGCCAACGGACCCTTGAGGTCCTTTCTTCAGTTCCCAAGGTGAGCTGATCACAAACTAGAGTGTAAACCTTTCCAGTAAACATTCCAAAAACCATTGTAACACTTAGTTAGCCATTCTTTCTTTAGCCCAGGCTGATGTGAGAAGATAATACTTTATTTTTAGAGTTCGGGCTTTGCTTTCTCTTGAGGAAATTCTCTGGCATAGATAGGCACCCTTTATGTATGTCATCTCACCAAATCCTTACCGCAGATTTAGGGGGTAGATACTATTATTACCCCATTTTAATTGTGAGGAAACTGAGGCTAAGGAGGCAAGAAGAAATGGTATGAGATCATGCAACAGGTAAATAAGTTGTTGAACTGGAATTTGTACCCAAGCTACCTGGCTCAAAGTACATATGCTTAACTACCAACATGTAGCTGTTAGTGTGCCCTAATCAAGGGGTTATAATGCTGGTGATAATTTTTAATACTTGAAACTCTTCATGTAAGGGCTAGATAATGAAAAGTGTGAAACATTAGGAAGCATCCGTGTTCTAGTGAATTCACTGTGTTTTCTGTATGGAGAAAGAAATAGCACAGAGACAATTAGAGATTTCTAATTGTAGATGTAGAGATTCTACATTCTAATTCTACATTCTAATACAATGTAGAGATTTCTAGAATATTCTGGGAGGATACATATTGGGAGTCAAGGGCTGGGCTGGACAAAGCTCTCCAATTTCCTGGGAAGTGGTAGGGGTTCTCCCCATGGCTTTCACCCCTATATAGTTCTGACCGATCATCATAGCCTAAGTCCACATACACACAAAAAAGAAAAAAAAAAAGTGAAGGGGCTCCTGGAGGGGAAAGACAAAATTCAGCAGGATTATAAAGAGAAGGCAGAAATGAGGTCATGGAATAAGACAGAGGAAATAAAGAGAATAGAAGTTCAAAGGAAAAGAATTTAAAATCCAATTAAGAAAAATACAGAGTTGAAATGTTAAGACTTAAGATAGTATATAAAGACTAGAATGTGCTTTAAATGAAAGGGTGAATAAATGTAATGAAAATAAAAGATTAATATCATTGAAATGAAAAGCTGGAAACAACTTGATGGTGTTGAGGATTAAAAGTAGGATCTAATATTTTAAAAGGTAAATTAAAAAATTTAAAACTAAACGAATGAATAGAATTAGGGGAAATGTTTTAAAACAGCAGTTAGGTTGATAGGTAGAGAGATCCGGGGGGTGGGCTGGGTGGGTGTGAGGAAGTGGATAGGAGAGATAAACTCACTGCAAGCAGATCACAGATATGTGGCAAGTCGTTATAAGGGAGGGGGGCCTAGCTTCCAAATGGCACAGAGTCCCCAGCTGTAGAAAAGGCAGCCTTCATATCTGGAGTGTCAAGGAAAGATACCATGACATGCTGATACCTCTGCTCCAAATCTCACTCCCAGACCTGCATTCTCATAATGGGACCCTTTTTTCCCCTTACCTATCCCAGTACAGTGAAAGTGTTTCTCCTTGTTTGTTTATTTATTGGAGTATAATTGCTTTACAGTGTTGTGTTAGTTTCTGCTGTACAATGAAGTGCATCATCTGTATGTATACCTATATCCCCACCCTCTTGGACCTCCCTCCCACCTCCAGCCCCCCATCCCACCCATCTAGGTCGTCACAGAGCACAGAGCTGAGCTCCCTGTGCTTTAGGTAAGCAGCTGCCACCTGATCTGGAAGCTCAGCTGTCATGCAAGTGTTCCCTCTACTGGTGCCTCTAGGGACGTGCATCCAGAAACCAGCTGACCCAGCAGGACAGAGGAGAGAGCAGAATAGTTGGGTGTGTCTGAGGCATAGGTGAGAGAGGGGAGAGAAACTTTTGGGGCTGAGACTAGGGGGGGTGGGAGGGGTCAAATCATGAAGACAATTGGAATCCCAGAGCTTGTGAGGAAAGAGAAGAAGGGTATATATGAGGGAGCCTTCCTACCTCCTCTGCTAGGTTTCTCTATTATTGTTAAGTCTACAGCTCAGACCCTCAGGGAAATTATAAAAATGCTCATCAATTATTTGCTGAGTGAACAAATGAATAAGTAGGTGAGAAGCTGTGACACTGTACCATTTATTGTGGGAGTCAGGGAGAAGGGAGACTGTGGTTGGAAGCAACCAATAATTCCAAAAGAAAGTTGCAAGTTGTGCTATTACTATAATTATTCATTATCGTTGCCATAATTTGATGAAATAATTAATATAATTATTCATATTATCTTTGCCACTATTTATTAAGTGCCTTCAGTATGCCAGTTACTGTACTCAGCCCTTTAATGTAGTATTATTTTTGGTCCTCACAAAAACCTTGCAATGTAGGTGTTCAAATTCTCATTTTATAGAGTAGGGTCAGAGAGGTTAAGTATCTTACCCATCGTCACACAGACTAGTGAGTGGAGGACCTAACTTGAGCCAAAGTAAGTTTGACTGCAAAGTTTGTGCACTTTTTATGACATTGGAAGGAAATTTGAAAATTGTTTTCAGTTTCTAAGTACCATAAATTGTGACAATGAATATTTTTGTACATATGTCTGTCCCCTTTCTGATTTTTTTCTAAATTCCCAGGTCTTAGGATTAGAGGCAAACATGGAGTTAATTAAAATCTCCTAGCTTCTATTGACTGTGTCTTGCTGGTGCTCAGAGGATGCAGTGATTACATGCTTCTCAAACCCACCTCATCACTGTAGTAGTTTCCGAAAAGAAAATTGGCTTGTGCTTCCTTATCTTCAGTCAGGCTGCTGTTTCAGCTCTGTCTATCCTCAAGGCTAGACAACCCCTCAAGGGGGTTGTGGGGAGGGTGGGAGAGGGTGGAGCTGAAATGGGAAGTTCAGAGGCATGTCCAGGGCGCTACCAAGTTAAGCTAAATATCTGATTGCTTAGATGGGGTCAGCACGCTACGGCCATCTGGCCAGGGCTGTTTCTGTAGGTCCTGCGGGCCTACAGAAGAAGACGGGAGTAATTCAGTGGTTCCCCAGCTGGGCCTCCATTACACTCATTTCTGAGTTATATGGAATCAGGATAACTCTTTGAAAGGGGGCTGTAAGAGTGCTTTCATTAAAGTCCTGCACACCGTTAAGACACAAGCAGCACTGCCACAGCACCTGCTAAGCCTGAACAAGCTAAGCCTGGGAGCTGCAGAGCGCCGCGTCTGCTTCGCCTCTGTTCCCGGCTTCGCTCCTGCCTTCCCCGCCTGGGACCGAGCTCGCTCTGCCCAGTGCCTGCGCTGGTGCCACGTGCATGTTGGGGACTTCACTGTTTACGACTGCCGGGCAGCAGAGGGGTGGGTGGCATCTCAGTCCAGGAGTCAAGTGACGCAGAGTCACCTTGCCTTGGGCCAGCTGCCCAGCAATGAGAGCGGGGTGCGGGGAGAAGAAAAGGGCGTGTCACTGGGGCACAGAGTGAGACATCGGCGCGCGCCCCCTTCCCCACTGGCTGGTCCCTCTTCACCATCATTTCCAGCTGATGGCAACTGGCACAAACTGTGGCCGCCAGCCACTTGGGGCAGCCCACCCCAGGGGTGGGGCGGGCCTGGAGTTCTCTGTCTTGTGATATAAGTACGTATATAATATCCTCAATTTTGCCTCTTGGCTGAAAAAGGCTAAAATATTTGCCGGACCCTTGGGTTAGAGTGTCATAGAAATAGCTACTTAAAGCTTTGAGATATTTTCTTTTATACTTATTCAAGTACAAATTAGGCCACTAGGTATTATCAGTGTGAATTTGAAAATGAAGAGTAAGTGAAGGTTTTGGGGTAAGCAATAAAATATGGATTAACGTACATTTCCCCACCCTTCGTGCCTTGTTTTCTTTGTAGTTAAATCTCTTGATCAGTAAAGGAAAAAATAAAAAAAAAAAGACAACATTGGAAGATTTGGGATACTATTTTATTAAATAGAGAGACAGAAACCAGTTTATAATTTTAAATATTCGAAGTGGTTGAAACACCGATGTTTATATAGTTGTGGGGAAACTCATTCTGTGAGGGAAATCTGAGATGATGGTCAAACTACTGAAGTTTCAAATTAGTGTATTGGTTTTATTATTAATAACATATAAGGGGCCCTCAACTTCCAGGTGTGTTATACTTGTAATATTTATTGGGAAGTTAGTTGTTTAGAATAAATGTTGTTCATGACAAAATATTATAGGAAAAGCTAATTTATTGTATAACCTATTTACCACCCAATGTAATAAAAATAGAAAATAATATTTACCCTAGTAATAATCACATAAAGGTAATTAAATTTAATATAATAGTTATATTGATGAGATGTGTTTGAAGAAAAATATGTTGAATAAAAGATGGAGATGGATATTGTGAAAACTATGAGGACATCAGGGCATTTTCAGGGCCTGTAAACTTAAGAGTGAGAGCTATGCAAAGGCATGGGTGGTGTGCAGCTTTAAATAAGCAAGGCAGGTTTGCAAGGTGGCCTTCTAGAACTCAGGGAGTGCTTGTATTTTTGCCACTCATTTCTTATTCAGACTCCTCAGCAACCTTGTGAAGCAGGAACCACATGCAGCAGAGATGCAGTTCCAATCAGTTATTGTGGATTTTGCTCACCTGGTGGAGATGTGCTGTCAAGCAGAGAAAAGTGAAATGTGTCTCCAAGAGGAGGTATCTCTGTTTCCTTGTCTATTCTCTTAGCACTCTTAGGGTAAAGTTTAAAAAAAAAAAAATCCTTTCTCTATGCCAATCATGAATGGATTAGGAGAATATCACAATTTAAGTGGATCGGTGTAATTGACTATATTTGGGTTTAAGATATGTTAATATTTATGTTCATTTGAGGGAACTAGGCGTGTTAGACATGAATAAGGATAAATACAAAGTCATGACGCCAGGTGAACTGAGATGTTTAGGACTGAGGGTGGGAGGAAGAAGGATGAGTTGAAGACTTTCTCATTATAGAGAAATGGTGTCCTTGGAAATATAGAGAAATTTTAAAGAAATAACAGTTTAAAGACCTGTCTGGGCAAACTGTAGCTTCATTCTAGAAATTTCTGGGGGCATAATCAGGTAGAGTCACCAAATGTGGTTTGGGGCTTAACTAGGAAACCGGTTTAGGTGAAAAGGATTGCATTTTCTCAGTGGCAGGTCATTAGAACAGGGGGTTGAAGAAGAGAAAGAGAAAAGAACAGTGACCAGAAAAAAGCGTCTCTGTGCATACACACCAAACTGACTACCAGGAGACTGTTTTGTGTAACTAATGTAACTGCATACAGTTAACAAGCAAATGACTTTTCGTAAGATGGTAACGTTGTATGACTTAAATTTCTAAGAATAGCATGGTAATCCTACCATCCCTGTGTGGCACAGAAAATTCATGTTAATTCATGGAGGGGACCTGGGATGGACCATTCTCCTGGGGGCATGACTTAAGAAGCAGAAACTAGGATATAGTAGGTAATAGTATCCGAGTAGAAGAATGCAAGCGTGCGGTTCAAAAAATAAAATATAATATAGCAGGCTTTACAGTCAAAACAGGCTGGGGCTAGTTAGTCCTAGTTAGGACTAGGTTTAGCAGTGGCCCAGGGAAACGTTTTCACAGGTAACAATTTTCACGAATGCCTCAATTACCTTCAGTGGCTCTTTTCTACTTTTTCACCTAAACTGTACATGTGCTTATGTTAAAAGTCATATATCTATGGTCTAGTCAAAGGTAGGCAAACTACAGCCCTCTGGCTAACTCAGCTCCACTCCCTGTTTATGTAAACAAGGTTGTGTTGGCACACAGCCTTGCCCATTTATTTGCGTGTTGTCTATGGCCGCTTTTTACAACAGCAGAATCGAGTAGTTGTAAGACTGAGTAGTTGTGACAGACTGAATGAACTGCAAAGCTCCAAATATTATCTGGCTGTTCACAAAAAAATTTTGCTGACTCCCAGACCAGCTGATACATAAAATGAAAATAGTCACAAGTGCCCATTTATTTACTTTAAAGCCCTTTTCACTTTTTTGTAAAACACTCAGAAAACAGATCTCTACCTGAGTAACAACACCATATCCACACAGATAAATATTTTTGCAGAAGGGCCTGTGCCTAAAAATTCCCAAAGGAATTTTCTTGAAGTGTTCTTGCCCTTGAGTGTGAATGCTTCTTGCTTGAACTATTTCATCAATAGCATGACAGGAAGATTTCTGTGTGCTTTTTTTCCCACACTTTTTGTCTGATGGTGCTCTTCAACTTAATCGTTGAAAAGCCCAAACTTTTCCCCTTCCCTCCCCTTCCCTCTCTACTTTCTTTTAGGATTTCTCCACAAATTAAAGGAGAAAATAGGGGCTATCTGAAGAATATATCATGTTAATTAAAATTTGCTAGATGAACATCTTCAGATAGAAATGCTTATTATATGTAATGCTGCACCATCTATAAAGTGCGACCAAGTATATCTCCGTATGATTATTTTAAGGAGGTAATTCTGAAATATTCGTGTGCATCAGAGTTACTTGGAGGGCTTGTTAAAACAAAATCAATATTTTCTGTCCCCAGCGTTCCTGATTTAATAGAGCTAGGGTGGGGTCTGATTATTTGCATTTCTAACAAGTTCCCAGGTGCTACTGATGCTGCTGGTTTGGCGACCACTTTAAGAACCACCTTCCTAAGGTGAAAGTAGATAATCATAAACTGTTTCCTCCCTCCCTTCCCAATATTTTTATATATCTAACTTAGTGAGAAGTTGGAACCAAGGACAGTAACAAAAATAATAAAACCATTGAAAAATAACCTATTTATGAAAGGAAGTGAAAGATTTTGGGGACATTAAATACAAAGGTAAGACTGGAATATAAAAGCAATAACCTTATATGAATAGGCTTAGCAAAAAATATAGGAATATATGATCAAAATATTTTGGAATCTTATCATCAAGAATTTCGGTGAGTCTTTGTGCCTCTGTGTTTGTGGAAGAGGTCTAGGTTTGACTGTAATGCAAAGGAATAATACCTAGTGGCTTTGGGAGTCTCCATGGAACCAAAATCCCAGAAGTGAAGAGGCTTAGCCAATTAGCAGTCTGTAGATGTTCCAAGTTAGACTAACTGCTCCAGGGACCTACATGCATTTTCTTTGTTTTCTTTTCTGAGATTAGAATAGTCAATTATGTGAATCTGTTCTGCCTGTTAAAAGAGAAAGTGGGCAGGTTTGAAGACTGCCTTTCTAGCTATGGCTAGTGGGAGGGTAAAACATTTTTAGACAAGATGGAAGACATATTTTGAGAAGTAAACCAGAATGCAGGAAAATTCTAAGGAGAAAAAAGTGAACCAAAATTAATGTTGGAATGTTGGTAAGAATAAGAATGAAACAAAAAGAAGGAATAAAATAAGAAACTCAACCATACAAGGTAAATTTGGATCTTCCAAAGAAAAGGAATTTCATATTTCATGAAATAATAATGTGAATTGTAGACTTCAGCAGTTTTAAGGAGAAAACTACTCAGAAATTCTCTCCTCCAGGTCAGTGGGGAATGATAATTGTAGCCTGAGATACTTATCTGTCACCCAACAGAATATAACATAGAAGAAAGTTAACAAGAATTAGCAGGAATTTGGGCAGGTTGAAATGATGGTTTGAAAATAATACATGAAATTTAACAATAAAAAAAGCAAAGTTCTGCTTTTAGTTGTGACTCAACACAAGTTCACGGGGAAAGACTTGCTGGTTTAAGTAGTCTATGCGTACAACTTGATGGGTCTACTATCAAAGCTATTGCAATCCTGGGATGCATTTCTGGACAAAAAACAAGGATCAGATTAAGCAATGTGATATCGCAACCACATGGATCAGGTCACTCTGGAATACTGTATTTAGTTTCTTATGATATATTACACAATTTTTGAAAATTACATAAGAATACATGAACATGGCAAGAGTTCAGACAGAAGAGCAGGGTACATTTCCCATTCCCAAAAGGTAAGCAATTTAAGTTTTCACTTTTAGTATTCCTAGTGATTACCATTATTACCTTAATAGTTTTTAAAAATACTGCTGTCACTTAAAGAATATAGTATACTTACATTAACTTCGACAATACTACCAGTAGACTCTCAATTTTTTTTTTTAGGTAAAGTATTTTTGTAGTTTTAGCTCTTTTATTGGTTATACTCTATTTCTTGGTCCTTCGACTTCAATCAGCATCTAGTGATTTTCCAAAACATAATTAACATGTCTAAACTTCTTTTGATTTCTTTGCCAGCTTTCCTTTTTAAAGCTATATCATTACTTCCACACTGTCTAGGTTTATTCATCCTGCTTTGTAAATGTAAGGTTTATATGCTTTGTCAATAGGTTGATCCAAAAACTGGAAGGTATTAAATAGTGTTCAATAGTGTGTTTAACTGTAATATTATTTACAGCTGTACAATGAATGGATTGACCAATAGTTTAATGACTTATCCTGTATCACTTAAAAAGTGTCAAGATTAAATGAAGTCTTTTTTCTTACTTACTATCAACTGCAGAAAATATGCCACATTTATTTAGTTTTACATATTTGGACTATGATTTCCTAGTACATCCTTCTTTTTTGAGAGTTTCTAATTACCATTCTTTTTCCATGTTGACAAATAAAGCATCTACTTTCATCACACCACTAAAATTTATCACACCGCTAAATTATATCAGGTTCTTAATCATACAGTTTTTGTAATAGAATATTCTATCATCTTAAAGTTTGATAAGATTTGAAACTTAAAGTTTGATAACATTTGAAAAGTCCTCTGACTTAATGTTTCAGTTTGGATTTAGTTATTTCTGGGACTGATTTATGGCTGTCCACTAAGAGTTTCTTTTTAAGTGTAACTCTGTGTAAAGTTGACTATTTCTAACATCCTATTTTGTGTTTTTTTTCTTGGATTCTTTTAAGTTTTTTTGGCTACATTCTTAAGTTATGTATGTATGTATTTATGTATTTTTTCAGAATGGGACCCGGGTGATAAACTTTTGGGGCCCTTGCATATTTAAATATTATTTCTCCCATATATTTACACAGTTATTTTTTAAGCTGGTATGTTAGTTGGGGTTCTTTAGTTGTAAATAATAGGATCAAATTCTGGCTAACCTAAGTAAAAATTAGTACATTGAAAGGATAGTAGTGACTTCAGGAATCTTTAGGAAGTTTAAAAAAATGGGCTGAGCAGGAGATAAGAACCAAAGCAGCTCAGAAATCAATGACTTTCTGGTCTTTTACTGCTGGTACTTCTCTAATGTTACTATTCTGAGCTTCTTTCTCTGCATTTTGATATGTTGATTAATATCACACCAATGACTTTATTTCTCAGAAGTTCAGTATAGCTCTTACATTGATGGTTTTTTTTTTTTTTTCTTTTTAGCATCAGTAGGCTTTATTCTTTCTGGTATATTGTTACTATTATTGAATTGGGATTTCAAAAGAGATGAGAGGTGACCCATTTTAAAAGGATCTTGTCAAGTTGTTATGTCCAGCAGTATCTAGAATGTAAAAAGGTTTGAAAAGCATGTCACAGGATTTGGAGAAATAGACTAGTAATGTTTACTCCAAAGTCTTCAGATGGATGACAGTTTAGCAGTCTCCTATACAGACAATGTACAGGCTGGAAGAAAATATTTGCAAACAATACTACTGACAAGGAATTAATTTCTGAAACATACAAACAGCTCATACAGCTTAATACCAAAAAACCAAACAATCCAATCAAAAAATGGGCAGAAGACCTAAATAGACATTTCTCCAAAGAAGACATACAGATGGCCAACAGGCACATGAAAAGATGCTCAATATCACTAATTATCAGAGAAATGCAAATTAAAACTACAATGACGTATCACCTCACACCAGTCAGAATGGCCATCATTAAAAGGTCTACAAATAATAAATGCTGGAGAGGGTGTGGAGAAAAGGGAACCCTCTTGCACTGTTGGTGGGAATGTAAATTGGTGCAGCCACTATGGAGAACTGTATGGAGGTTCCTTAAAAAAAGTAAAAATAGAGCTACTATATGATCCAGCAATCCTGCTCCTGAGCATTTATCCAGAAAAGACGAAAACTCTAATTCAAAAAGATACATGCACTCCAATGTTCATAGCAGCACTATTTACAATAGTCAAGACATGGAAGCAATGTCCATCGACAGATGAATGGGCAAAGAAGATGTGATATATATACACAATGGAATATTACTCAGCCATAAAAAAGAGTGAAGTAATGCCATTTGCAGCAACATGGATGGACCTAGAGATAATCATACTAAGTGAAGTAAGTCAGACAGAGAAAGACAAATACCATATGATACAACTTCTATGTGGAATCTAAAAAATGATATAAATGAACTTATTTCCAAAACAGAAATAGACTCAGACATAGAAAACAAACTTAATGGTTACCAGAGGGGATGGCAGGGGGTGGGGGGCGATAAATTAGGAGTTTGAGATTAACATATATACACTACTGTGTATAAAATAGATAAACAATGAGGATCTACCATATAGCACAGGGAACTATATTCAATGCCTTGTAATAACCTATAATGGAAAAGAATCTGAAAAAGAATAGATGTATATACTTGAATCACTTTGCTGTACACCTGAATCTAATACAACATTGTAAATTAACTATTCAATTTTAAAACATGAATTTAAAAAAGGAAATAAATTAGCATTCAAACAAAACAGAACAAAAAAAGTCATGGGTCACCGCGGAAGTAAGGATACGTAAATTCCAGAGGTATTTTTAAAAACAAGCCTAAATAGATTTCAATCTTTCTAGACAAATTAGGTGTGGTACTGTTTGAAGGTGGGAAGAAGAACTAAATTACTAGACTTCTAACCATTTTCTACAGGATCCTAGAGGCTCTTAGGAGTGCGAGTCATCTATCCCTCAGATGTGTGTGTGTTCATACCTTAGCAGTGGAGTTCTAGGGGTCCCATTTCCACTAAGCTAAAGATTTCACTTTTATCTACTTGGGCTTCCACAAATGATTTTTATTTGAATAAGGACTATACAGGTACAAATTGGGGAAAACTTTTGGACTTAATATCAAGGTCTACACCAGTACATATGAAGGGAGCAGAGATAATCTGATCAATTTTAGTGGTTTTGTTCCTCTTGAATTTCTATACCTGAATATGTAGTAATTTAGCATGGGATTACCCTAGAGCTGTTTTAAAATGCAGCGCGAAGCTGATGTTGATTGTTCATTCTTACCCTGCAGCAAAAGAGTGCCATATTTTTGTGAGGAGGAAGCAAATTTTTATTTATTCTAGATCTGGGGTCCTGAAAGTGGATGAGGCATTGCAGTTAATTAAGTCCTTAAGCTAAGGGACTAGGCCTGTGAGAAATTCTGAGACCTTGAGAGGCAGGCGTGTTAGATCCCATCTCAGGCATGCAAAAGGGAAGTCTTAAAGATTTTCTGTTTGGGGATCAGAGCTGCTTAGCTGTTTTCTCTTTCTCACAGATGTGCTTATTTGCTTTTTTTTTAGGGGTCCAAACTGATTAAAAAGTGCCAGTCTCTTTTGGGAGGCTAAATGATTCCAGCATATGTCAATGCACAATCTTTGCTGAGAACTGCTTTTTGTTTTTCATTAATAATGAAATGCATGTCTAATATTCAAAAGAAGAATCAACACCATTTTTCAGCTACTAGCAATGTTACTCAGGAACATTAGCTAGTCTACACTAAATCTCTCCTTTCCTACTCAGCAGAGAAATCTACTTATTGTAACTCTCCTACAACCCACTTCCATTCCTTCTCTCTCCCCATAAGCTTTCTACTTCTCCGAAGCAGCAAGAGAAATATGAAACCAAGGGGCCTTTCAAAACCTCAGGTGGGGGGCTTCCCTGGTGGCGCAGTGGTTGAGAATCTGCCTGCCAATGCAGGGCACACGGGTTCGAGTCCTGGTCTGGGAAGATCCCACGTGCCGCGGAGCAACTAGGCCCATGAGCCACAACTACTGAGCCTGCGAGTCTGGAGCCTGTGCTCCGCAACAAGAGAGGTCGCGATAGTGAGAGGCCCGTGCACCGCGATGAAGAGTGGTCCCTGCTTGCCACAACTAGAGAAAGCCCTCGCACAGAAACGAAGACCCAATACAGCCATAAATAAATAAAAAAAAAAAAAAAAAAAAAAAAAAACCTCAGGTGGATGTAATGAGCTACCACATTGAACTGGGACCTGGCTGCTGGGATTCTGGAGTGAAAAAGACCCCAAGTGCCATTTGTGGTTTCTATCTGTACCACTAATGAAAATGATTATTGATGAACTGAATGAAATGTGTTTTACAATAAAGGTACTTACATGACTGTATTCCCTTTCATCTTTACCCGAGATATGTGATGTTGACATTGTCACCAAGGGGTCCTAACATATTTATATTCACTTGAGCTTTCAGTGATGATTTGTAATAGTAGTCTTTTCCCTGGAAATCCTGGCATAAATGACATAAAGAACTTATCATTTCGACTTAGTTTTGCAGATTTTTGTTTTGTGTGTAATGAAGTAAAAATAAGCAGTGATATTTTAGTGCTTACTAAATTAATGATTTTGGTTAGAGAAAATGTTTAATTCTCATTATAGTGCTCTTTACTTGATTTCAGTTTTTCCTCACTCCAGTAATTTCAGCATGTTCATATATACTAGCAAATTAAATCCAATAAACATTTAAGTATCTATTGTGTTCAATACACTGTGCTAGGCGTTGCAGGGAATAATATGAATATGATATGGCCAGATCACTAATGGATTTAAACAAGATATAAACACATAAGGAATTATAATAATGGGCAGATTTCACGTTTCCAATGTCACAAGAGCAGAGCTAACTAATATGGAACCCAGGAGTTTGAGATCACACATAGCCACAGAGACCAGGAAAGTTCATGGAAGGAGTGACCCTGGCCAATGACTAGAAAATAGGCATGTTTTAACAGATAGATATGGAGAGTGTGAGCGCGAATGGTGAGTGATTCAGATGGGTGGGTTCTGAGACAAGAATAAAGTAGTTGTGGGCAGTAAGACTTAGTGAAAGCCTAGGCTACAGTGTTGGGTGAGGACATATTGTAGTTTAGTTATAACAATAGCTAATATTTATCACACACTTCTTATGTGCAAAGTGTCAGCCTTTAAATATATTATTCCTATAACTCCTACAACTGTATAATGAAGTAGGTACTATTATTTCTATATTACAAGTGAAGACAGAGAGATGCCATTTGAGGGTGTGTAATTAGGGTGAGGCCATATATTCTAGTGGTTAAGAGTGTGGTTTCTGGAGCCGTAAGTTCAAATCCTACCTCAGTCTTCTACTAAAGAGCTTAGCAAATCTCCTAACCTCTCCATGGCTTACTTTCCTCATCTTTAAAATCAGGTTGAAAGATTAATTTCCTCACAGGAGTGTAATGGATGTTAAATGAGTTGATCTATGTAAGGCAAATGCTAAGTGTGGTTAGTTTCAACAATATAAAATTGTTGCTTTTGTAGGCCAAATATGGACAATTTCAAATGTCTCAGTCTAATAGTTTAGCTGTTATTTAGAAGAAAAATGGATGCTGTTGAGGGTTTTGCCCTCTTGAATTGCATCCTATTCCTTTCCTTTCACATGTAGATATCTCAATATAATAGATACATCTGCCATCTTTTCCACCTCATCAACTGCCTTGCAAATGGATTTCTTCAGTTCTTGAAGCCAAGTTGAACAACCCTAAACAAAATTCCATAGTAACACTGCCTAACTGTATATTTCATACTGCCAAGAGATGATAAAATACACCACCATATTAGGGAAAACCATATAGAAAAGTTTCGATATGTTTTTAGCTACTAGATCAGATTTGTGAAAAAGGAGGCATATATACAGGGGATTTAAAAAAAATATTTTAGACAATTTATTCACTCATTCTTTTATTCATTCATTAATTCATTCAGTCTTTTATTCAATTGATTTTTATTGAGCACATCCTATACACAGGACACCATATTAAGTACAACAAAGTATACAAAGATGAATGTGACAGGTCCTCTACCATTAATAAGTATAACATTATCTAGAACTGAATTTGAACTAATATGTAACTGGTAGTGAACTATTTGGACCACCTAAAACAAGGATGAACGGTTTTGTGACAAAAGTTTATATTCTTGTATTATGTAAAGATGACTCTGAAGTGAACAGATTTTTGTCTCAGAAATTATATCAGTTATCTATTGTTATGTAACAAATTATCCTAAAACATAGCAGCATACTACAACAAACATTTCGTACCTCACACATTTTCTGAGGATCAGGAATCCAGGAGTGGTTTAGCTGGGATTTTTGGCTCAGGTCTCTCATGAGGTTGTAGTCAAGCTCTTTGCTAGGGCTGCAGTCATGGAAGGCTTGACTGGGGCTGGCCGATGGCGCACACCCACCGCTGTGGGCTGTGGACGGGGTGCCTCAGTTCCTTGTTGGCTTTTGGGCTTTTGGAAGAAGGTCTCAGTTCCTGTTATACAGGTCTTTCCCTAGGGCTACTCTGGATGTGGCAGTTGGCTCCCCCCAGAGCAAGCATTCCAAGAGAACAAGCAAGGAGGACACCACAGTGACTTTTATGACCTAGTCTCCAAAGCCACACCCTGGCACTTCTGCTTTCCTCTGTTCCTTAGAAGTGAGTTACTAAGTCCAGCCCATTGGCAAGGTGAGGAAGATTAGGCTCCATATCTTGAGAGGAGGAGTATCAAAGACTTCATACATATATTTTAAAACTACCACAGTAGTGATGTTAACATCTCACTTGAATAATTTATTTGAATTTTTTTGCATCTAGTAGAACTCTGTGCTTGCATGTACTTGCTACTTTTTTGTTGGCAACTTTTTAATCATAAATTTTCTATTTCCTAAATAGAAAAAGCAATACATGTTCATTACAGATTATTTAACAAGTGTAGAAAAATATGAAAAACATGAATCACCCATACATAATTCTACAAACCAGACATAACCACATTTAACATGTTTTTGGTTTGTAGTGTTTATGTACAAATAATAATATACATACATATATAAACATATATCTATATATCTTATGGATAATAAACTTTTGGATATTGTATCTATATTCTTATCCAGATACATAAGGAGAATTTACTCTTATAATTAAAATTTATTAGAAAACAATTTAAGAGCTGCATAACATTCTATAGGTAAATGTTTCTTTCCTTCCTTAATCTTTTTTTCCTATTTTTGAACATTAGGCTATTTACTTCCTTTTATCACAATAAATAATAATCATCTTATATCTGATTATTTTCATATAAGATCCTACAAGTAGAATTATAGGATGAACTTATTACGAAATTGCTTTCAAGAAAAGTTATATTCATTTGTATTTCTACCAGTAGTTTAAGTGCCCATCTCATTGTAATTTGTTGAGTATTTAATATTATCATTTCTTAATCTTCTTTAATAGATGAATTTCACTTTCCTTCGCTTTGCATTTTGTTGACACGCCAGTTATTTTATTGCGCCTCTGCTCCACATTCACTCTTTGTTGTTGTCTGTGAAAATGTACATGGGAGCCTTTCTATATGCTTCCTTTGCAGCTTACATGATGTCATGCTTTGTCAGCAGGGGGCACTGGAGAAACACTGTAGGAGGAAGTTGGTCTTTCCTGATCCTGGGAAGCTGACTTTCTTCCTTCACTGCTCTACCCAGAGTGGTTTCTTCAGTGCTAGTTGCCTGTAGGGTGCAGCTCTCTTTATCTTGTTGGGTTCCTCCAACCCCTTTTGTAGCTTTTGATTTGGTTTGTGGTGGCACGGCCTGGAGGCCCAGTAGAGGCCTGTGTCCTAGCTCAGATCATGACTCTCCACACCTTCTCAACTTGGTGCGTGCTCCCAGAGAGTGCCTTGTGGGGCTGATCATCTGGTAAACCACTTGCCCCACCTTTGTCCCATGCAGCCTCAAAGATGCCACAGTCCAAGGCATACCCAGAGTTGTACTAGGTTCCTGCAGAGATGGCCCCTGCAGCCCCCCCAGTCCTAGCAGCACCGGCAGCAGTGCCCTTGACTTCATTTGTGTGCCTACCCTTCAGCCTCAGCTTACCTGTGCCCCCAGACTTTGTTTCCTGCAGACCTCCAGACACCGACACCCTGTGATCTGGCTTTGTGCCTGCAGAGAAGCCCCAAGTCCCTTTGCTCACCTGCCCACCTGATCCCCACTCCAGAGGGTTGTTCCTGCTTGTCCTATGACTGTGGCCCTGCTGTGTCCTGGGCAACCAGAGGATGTCTCCCTTATCCACTGGGCTGCAACCACACCTTCTCCAATGAATTCTCAGCTCCTCACTCCAAGCTTTTCCTTTGTGGGGTATTCTTCCTCAGCCTTAGGGTACCCTTTGGAGTTCTCTTCACATTTTTATAGTTACTCTATCTTCACAGCTAAGTAATTCTTTATATTAAATTTCCCCTGTTTAAATGACTGTGTGGTTTCTGTCTCCTGATTAGACACAGACTAACACAACTGATCACTATTAAGATACAACTTTTTTCACATACTTAGTAGCCATTTGCATTTCCTCTTCTTTTCAAGCCATATGTCTTATTTATTCTATCCAGGCATGGTATTTTTTAATGCATTTGGTAGACTTTCAATATATTAGAGATGAATCTTTTGTCATGTTTATGGCAGATACTTGACACTACTTTAAATAAGTATACTGAATTTTAACCATTACATTTGCTTTATTTTTGTGAGATGAGATTTTCTTATTAACTGATAGATAATAGGATGAAGATGCAAGCCCATGTCTTATTCAACAAAGGAGATTTCCTAGGACTGAAAAGCTCACAGCACACTTTTACTTTCGTCTGGCTTAGGATTTGGTTACACTGAGAAGTAATACCTTTGTCTTAAACATGTTTCATATTTTGATAACTGATCTTCCAACTGGGTTTATTACGTTCAACCTTATCCCATAGTGTGTGTAATATAATCAGTTTAATCCAATGCTTATGAGGAATGCAAATAGAAGTAGTAGTGGAATGGAAAAGAGCTGCATAAAACTCCCTTTTAATATAGAGTTCATAAATAAAATCATAGATGATACTTGTGGCATTCTCAGTGCTTTTTCAGATTGGTTAAGTGTACTTGATGGACCCTGAGTGTTGTTTTGTAGAATGAGTTGTCTTGGAGAAAAAGGGCAGAGCTCCAGATTTCCTGCCCAACTTCGGCTACCACTTGCATTATCTTCTATGTTCATTCAGCAACAAATGGTTATCATGGGTCAAGTCTTAGCCTAGCCAACAAAATACACTAAATCTCTGTGATATGTTTGTTTGGAAAAATAAAGAAAACTAGTTCAATTGACAAAAAAAAAAGCTTAAGAACACTTTTGAAAGTCATCAGTAGAACAGAGGGGGAAAAAAAAAGAAGGGCTCAGGTTGAGAAAATTACGATTTGGATTTCTTAACAGAGTCCATAATCTTTTCCATCCCAAAGGACAGATAGCTCTGATGTTATAGATAGCCCAAAGCCACCTATCCATAGAAAGATAGTCCTAGATTTTATGAAAAGGCTAGAGTATAAGGAGCTGTGAAACACCATCACCATCAGATTCCTTGGTGGGGTAGTAATGTGCTGATTTTTTATTTTAAGAGCTGGCAGCTTTTACTTCTGAATCATTTCTGAGAGTCAGTTGATGAGAGTTCTCTTGACAGTTGAAGCTAAAATAAGTTTTAGCTGCATGGTATCTGAAGATGCCATTTAAATTCAAGTTCATTGAGTGTTTTACTATAAAAACTATTTGGAATACATAGTATCCAAGCTTATTCCAGTTACTGAAACTAAATTCAAGTTCCTTCAGTCCAACTGTGAACCCTACTTAACCTCTTCAGTTTAAAGAGAGACAAGCTTTTTCCACATTCAATTTCCTACAGATTCAAGTTCACATATATTTATGTAAATGCAAGTATAGAATTTATGCACTCAAATAGTTGTAATACCCTTCTAATTTTGTTGAAGTGTTTTAGCAATAGTGACCTGTATTGCTAAACTGTTGTCTCTGTTTTTATTACCTGTTTACTTCGAAGACATTTCAGTATGATAGCCTTTTCTGTACTGAATCTGAAATAAGGAGAAAAAGAATATTAACAACCGGACACATTTTGTGCCTTGAACCTATTAAAGAACGAAGCACCCAGTGTGCAAGCTCTTAACTTACTTTGTTATTGTTCTCTGAATCTCTCTTTTCTCTTCTTCATTTAATCTTTGAAGGATGGATTCCAGGAAAGAAAAATGAAAGTTAATATACTGAGCCACCTGAAAGAAAAACAAACAAAAAGAGCAGAGCATTTGTGTGAGAGATGCTGAGTGAGGAGAGGGCAAAGACAGATTCAGGGCAATGGCATCCATACATCACTGCTAATTTCTTCTGCATCTTTATCCATGAGGAAAATGCGAGCATTCTTTTTGGATGGTCCCTGTAGGAGTCTATGCAGTAGCGGAATGTCTGTTTTCTTTAGCCGTCTCTGCTCTGCAAATGAAAATAAGAATCAACTACAGTCAGGAGTCCATTCTTGAGAAAAAAAAAGAAACATAATTTGTCCATTCATTTTGCTTCTTCAGCTCACTTTGAAAGACCTAAAAAGAACATACAACAGGAGGAACTCACTCAAAAAAGTAAATTGAAATTAAAACCTTTAAACGAACTAAAAATGGACTTCTTTCTCTTGCTATCCTTCAGGGTTTGACTTTCTATCTCAGAATACCAACTTTGCCTTTGGTTTGGATGTTCAGACAAATCTTCAGTCCCATTTATGCCTTTTATCATGCTCCTAAAAAATTCTTTACAATTTTTCATTCATTCAACAAATATTTATTGATCTTTCCTAGTTCCGTTGATGTAATTCTATCTTTCTAGTAGTTCAGATCCAAAACTTTGTAATTATCTTCAGTTCTTCATTTCTCTCTCACCCCACAACCAATCCTTGGCTTTTCTTAAAAATATATTCAGAATTGTTATTCGCATCAGGGGTATTTTTTATTATTTCATTAAACTATGGACTTCATCCATTCAACCATAATAACGAGATGAGAAAAAAATAACTTCCTATTTGGTATCGTCCCAGAGCTTCAAATTTCCAAAAGTCACAAATACTCCCACCACAAAATACTTCTAGCTTTCTGCTGAAGTAGTTTCACATCTGTGATTTCATTTTAGGACACAGTGCCTTTACATTCATTTTCTTTCCTCCTCCCTTCCTCAAATATCTTTTGAGTTCCAACTATGTACCAGGCCTTGTTCTCTGTACTGGGTACACTACAGAACAAAGCAGAGTAAAATCACTTCCCTCATGAACCTTACACTCTAGTGGAGAAGAAGATGATAAGGAAGATACATCAATAAGACACGTCACATATAGTGATAAGTATTCAGGGGAAAAAATAAAGCAAGGGAGGGGGTAGAAAGCATGCACATGTGTAAATATGTTCGTGCAGGGGAGAAGTTTGCAATTACTGTAGGGTGGTGGAGGAAGGCCTCACTGAAGATGTAACATTTGAGCAAAGACCTGAGGGAGATGAGAGAGGCACCATGAAGCTATTTAGGGGAAGTGTGTGCCAAAAGGGTAAGTGAATAAAGAGAGCACCTCTGAGGTCAGTGCATGCCTAATGCTGTCAAAGAGCAGCAAGGGAACAGGGTGGCTGGCACGGAGATGAGGGGAGGGTTGTTAAACGATGAAGAGAAGAGGTAATGGGACCAGCACAAAGACTGTGAATTTACTGTCAGATGAGAGACCATTGGAGGATCTATGAAGAAGTGTGACATGGTCTGACTTCCATGGTTAAAGAATAATCTGTCTGCTCTGTTGAAGTAGACTGAAGGGGAAAAGGTGGACCAGTTCTTCCTTTCTACAGTATCATGTGTTTCCTTGGGCTTTTAAAAGTTCCAAGTGTCAGAACTGTTCTCATCCCCCGGACTGGACTTACCCCGGGAAAAAGGGCAAGAGAGGATCTAGAACATAGAAGTCCAGCTTCCCTACAATTAAAGTGACATCCATTCCTATGTCCACAGTCAGTGTTCGTTGCTTTAATTCCTCTACCTTTTCTGAAGCAATGGGGAACCCCATAATTTAGCTTCTGTCATTAACCCACCAGAATCCTCTTCTGACCTTTACATCTTGTATTAACTTGGTTTTGCATCCTCGATTTGCTTCATTCTTGATATCACAGGGCAATGTTCCTTCCTTCATGGTCACCTGGGATAATTATTAGAAATATGTATTCCCAGACTGTCCTCAGATCTGGAGGGGCTTGAGAATTTGTGTTTTAAATGAACTCTCCAGGTAATTCTGAAGGGTGCTACAATTCGAGAAACACTGTTATAGATCATGCGTTTAGTAGATAAAAGGTATTAAAAAACACAGCTATCTATATTCCACATTACTACCCAAACAGGTGCTATATGCTCCATTCTTTTCTCTATTCCTGGTCCCTAAAAAGGTCCTAGTTATGATTACCTTCAGTTCTGGATTTCATGTATAGGAAATTTTGACACAATATAAAAGAAAACATAATTTTCACAGGTAAGATTTAAATAACTACATTTTACAGTAAAAATAAGCATTTCCCCCTGATTTTAAAAATAACATACGTATTGGGGAGGGGAAAGGAGGTTATATAGGTCAAAGAGTACAAATTTTCAGTTATTAGAAGAATAATTTCTGAGGATCTAATGTACACTTGAAAGTTGCTGAGAGTAGATCTTAAGCATTCTTAGCCCAAGACAAAAAGAGTTAACTATGTAAGCTGATGGATGTGTTGATTATCTTGATCTTGGTAATCGTTGCACAGTGTATATGTATGTCAAATCATCACATTGTACACTTTAAATATATACAATTATATTTGTCAGTTATTCCTAATTATTCCTCAATAACATACATACTACTGTAATTATGAGGAAAAGTATAAGGCAGAAAGTAAAAATCACCTGGAATCCCAGAACTCTAGGATAAGCATCTTTTCACTTTTTGTGTCCATCCCTTCATATATCTCTTTATGCACACACACAAACAATACATAAAGGTGGTCATATCACACTTGCTATTTTTATTGTACACATATATTTTTAAAAATCATAATTTGTTTTCTCCTTCCCATTGTCTTTTCTGTATCTCCCCAACCCCCTAACCAAGTAATCAATGTTAATGGCTTGGTATTTATCTTTCCATACCTTTCTCCCTGATCATGTGATCATATAAACCACATACATAAATAGGGATTTATAATTCTCTTCTAAAAATAGGATCATACTACATACATTTATAGGCATCTTGAATTTTTAATTAAATGTATATTATAGAATTCCTTCCATTCAACTGGTATAGATCTAACTCATTTCATTTAATGGTTGCATAATAATCACTTATTAAATCATTCCTCTATGACGGGTAACTTTGCCTTTAGCTTTTTGTCATTATAAATAGCCTTGCACATAAATCTGTAGGCAGTAGTCCTTTTATTTTTGTGAAACAGATTCTCACCAGTGGAATTGCTGGGTTAAAGGATATGTATACTGTGGATTTTAACAAATGTTGCTAGAATGAATTTTAAGAAAGTAGACAGACAGATCTTCACCAGAATTGCAAGAACATATGCTTTTACCCTTATCCACACCAGACATAGGTGATAATATTACATTGAATTTAAGGATTGAATTTACATTTCCTTAACTTCTGCATTTCCTTTAATGCTTGTATTTCCTTGAGTTTAAGACTTTCCAAAAAATATTTACTGGTTCCTTTGTTATTCTTTGAATTGCTTTATCATACTTTATTTTTATTGGATTGCCTTTTCACTATCATTTTGCAAGAACTTTTTGATAATGTAGGTATTAATCATTTATCTGATATTCTTCATAATGATTGTATCCTTGTTTTCTTTTTTTAAAAAATTATTTATTTTCTTATTAGTCGTCCATTTTATACACATCAGGGTATATCAGTCAATCCCAATCTCCCAATTCATCACACCACCACGCCCACCACCCGCCACTTTCCCTGCTTGGTGTCCATACGTTTTTTTCTCTACTTCTGTGTCTCAATTTCTGCTCTGCAAACCGGTTCATCTGTACCATTTCCTAGGTTCCACATATACGCGTTAATATACGACATTTGTTTTTCTCTTTCTGACTTACTTCACTCTGTATGACAGTCTCTAGATGCATCCACGTCTCTACAAATGACCCAATTTCGTTCCTTTTTATGGCTGAGTAATATTCCATTGTATATATGTACCACATCTTCTTTATCCATTCATCTGTCGATGGGCATTTAGGTTGCTTCCATGACCTGGCTATTGTAAATAGTGCTGCAATGAACATTGGGGTGCATGTGTCTTTTTGAATTATGGTTTTCTCTGGGTATATGCCCAGTAGTGGGATTGCTGGGTCATATGGTAATTCTATTCTTACTTCTTTAAGGAACCTCCATACTGTTCTCCATAGTGGCCATATCAATTTACATTCCCACCAACAGTGCAAGAGGGTTCCCTTTTCTCCACACCCTCTCCAGTATTTATTGTTTGTAGAATTTCTGATGATGCCCATTCTAACTGGTGTGAGGTGATACCTCATTGTAGTTTTGATTTGCATTTCTCTAATAATTAGTGATGTTGAGCAGCATTTCATGTGCTTCTTGGCCATCTGTATGGCTTCTATGGAGAAATGTCTATTTAGGTCTTCTGCCCATTTTTGGATTGGGTTGTTTGCTTTTTAAATATTGAGCTGCATGAGCTGTTTATATATTTTGGAGATTAATCCTTTGTCCAATGATTCATTTGCAAATATTTTCTCCCATTCTGAGGGTTGTCTTTTTGTCTTGTTTATGGTTTCCTTTGCTGTGCAAAAGCTTTGAAGTTTCATTAGGTCCCATTAGTTTAGTTTTGTTTTTATTTCCATTACTGTAGGAGGTGGATCCAAAAAGATCTCGCTGTGATTTATGTCAAGGAGTGTTCTGCCTATGTTTTCCTCTAAGAGTTTTATAGTGCCTGATCTTACATTTAGGTCTTGAATCCATTTTGAGTTTATTTTTGTGTATGGTGTTAGGGAGTGTTCTAATTTCATTCTTTTACATGTAGCTGTCCAGTTTTCCCAGCACCACTTATTGAAGAGACTGTCTTTTCTCCATTGTATAGCCTTGCCTCCTTTGTCATAGATTAGTTGACCATAGGTGCAAGGGTTTATCTCTGGGCTTTCTATCCTGTTCCATTGATCTATGTTTCTGTTTTTGTGCCAGTACCATATTGTCTTGATTACTGTAGCTTTGTAGTATAGTCTGAAGTCAGGGAGTCTGATTCCTCCAGCTCCATTTTTTTCCCTCTAGACTGCTTTGGCTATTCGGGGTCTTTTGTGTCTCCATACGAATTTTAAGATTTTTTGTTCTAGTTATGTAAAAACTGCCATTGGTAGTTTGATAGGGATTGCATTGAATCTGTAGATTGCTTTGGGTAGTATAGTCATTTTCACAATGTTGATTCTTCCAATCCAAGAACATGGTATATCTCTCCATCTGTTGGTATCATCTTTAATTTCTTTCATCAGTGTATTATAGTTTCCTGCATACAGGTCTTTTGTCTTCCTAGGTAAGTTTATTCCTAGGTATTTTATTCTTTTTGTTGCAGTGGTAAATGGGAGTGTTTCCTTAATTTCCCTTTCAGATTTTTCATCATTAGTGTATAGGAATGCAAGAGATTTCTGTGCATTAATTTTGTATCCTGCAACTTTACCAAATTCATTAATTAGATCTAGTAGTTTTCTGGTGGCATCTTTAGGATTCTCTATGTATAGTATCATGTCATCTGCAAACAGCGACAGTTTTACTTCTTCTTTTCCAATTTGCATTCCTTTTATTTCTTTTTCTTCTCTGATTGCCATGGCTAGGACTTGCAAAACTATGTTGAATAATAGTGGTGAGAGTGGACATCCTTGTCTTGTTCCTGATCTTAGAGGAAATGCTTTCAGTTTTTCACCATTGAGAATGACGTTTGCTGTGGATTTGTCATATATGGCCTTTATTATGCTGAAGTAGTTTCCCTCTATGCCCACTTATTGGAGAGCTTTTAAAATAAATGGGTGTTGAATTTTGTCAAAAGCTTTTTCTGCATCTATTGAGATGATCACATGGTTTTTCTTCTTCAATTTGTTAATATGGTGTATCACATTGATTGATTTGCGTATATTGAAGAATCCTTGCATCTCTGGGATAAATCCCACTTGATCATGGTGTATGATCCTTTTAATGTGTTGTTGGATTCTGTTTGCTAGTATTTTGTTGAGGATTTTTGCATCTATATTCATCAGTGATATTGGTGTGTAATTTTCTTTTCTTTTAGTATTTTTGTCTGGTTTTGGTATCAGGGTGATGGTGGCCTCATAGAATGAGTTTGGGAGCTTTCCTTCCTCTGCAATTGTTTGGAAGAGTTTGAGAAGGATGGGTGTTAGCTCTTCTCTAAATGTTTGATAGAATTCACCTGTGAAGCCATCTGGTCCTGGGCTTTTGTTTGTTGGAAGATTTTTAATCACAGTTTCAATTTCATTACTTGTGATTGGTCTGTCCATATTTTCTATTTCTTCCTGGTTCAGTCTTGGAAGGTTATACCTTCTAAGAATTTGTCCATTTCTTCCAGGTTGTCCATTTTATTGGCATAGAGTTGCTTGTAGTAGTCTCTTAGGATGCTTTGTATTTCTGTGGTGTCTGTTGTAACTTCTCTGTTTCCATTTCTAATTTTATTGAATTGAGTCCTCTCCCTCTTTTTCTTGATGAGTCTGGCTAATGCTTTATCAATTTTGCTTATCTTCTCAAAGAACCAGCTTTTAGTTTTATTGATCTTTGCTATTGTTTTCTTTGTTTCTATTTCATTTATTTCTGCTCTGATCTTTATGATTTCTTTCCTTCTACTAACTTTGGGTTTTGTTTGTTCTTCTTTCTCTACTTCCTTTAGGTGTAACGTTAGATTGTTTATTTGAGATTTTTCTTGTTTCTTGAGGTAGGCTTGCATAGCTATAAACTTCCCTCTTGAACTGCTATTCCTCCAACCCATAGGTTTTGGGTCATCGTGTTTTCATTGCCATTTGTCTCTAGGTATTTTTTGACTTCCTGTTTGATTTCTTTAGCGATCTCTTGGTTATTTAGTAACATATTGTTTAGCCTCCATGTGTTTGTGTTTTTTACATTTTTTTCCCTGTAATTGATTTCTAATCTCATAGTGTTGTGGTCAGAAAAGATGCTTGGTATGATTTCAATTTTCTCAAATTTACTGAGGCTTGATTTGTGACCCGAGATGTGATCTATCCTGGAGAATGTTCCGTGCGCACTGGAGAAGAACGTGTAATCTGGTGTTTTTGGATGGAATGTCCTATAAATATCAATTAAATCTATCTGGTCTATTGTGTCATTTAAAGCTTGTGTTTCCTTATTAATTTTCTGTTTGGATGATCTGTCCATTGGTGTAAGTGAGATGTTAAAGTCCCCCAGTATTATTGTGTTACTGTCGATTTCCTCTTCTAGAGCTGTTAGCAGTTGTCTTATGTATTGATGTGCTCCTATGTTCTGTGCATATATATTTATAATTGTTATATATTCTTCTTGGATTGATCCCTTGATCATTACGTAGGGTCCTTCCTTGTCTCTTGTAACATTCTTTATTTTAAAGTCTATTTTATCTGATATGAGTGTTGCTACTCCAGTTTTCTTTTGATTTCCATTTGCATGGAATATCTTTTTCCATCCCCTCACTTTCAGTCTGTATGTGTCCCTAGGTCTGAAGTGGGTCTCTTGTAGACAGCGTATATATGGGTCTTGTTTTTGTATCCATTCAGCAAGCCTGTGTCTTTTGGTTGGAACATTTAATTCTTTCACCTTTAAGGTAATTATCAATATGTATGTTCCTATTACCATTTTCTTAATTGTTTTGGGTTTGTTTTTGTAAGTTCTTTTCGTCTCTTGTGTTTCCCACTTAGAGAAGTTCCTTTAGCATTTGTTGTAGAGCTGGTTTGTTGGTGCTGAATTCTCTTAGCTTTTGCTTGTCTGTAAAGCTTTTGATTTCTCCATCAAATCTGAATGATATACTTGCTGGGTAGAGTAATCTTGGTTGTAGGTTCTTCCCTTTCATCACTTTAAGTATATCATGCCACTCCCTTCTGGTTTGTAGAGTTTCTGCTGAGAAATTAGCTGTTAACCTTATGGGAGTTCCCTTTCATGTTTTTTGTTGTTTTTCCCTTGCTGCTTTCAATAATTTTTCTTTGTTTTTAATTTTTGCCAATTTAATTACTATGTGTCTCGGCGTGTTTCTCCTTGGGTTTGTCCTGTATGGGACTCTCTGCGCTTCCTGGACTTGGGTGGCTATTTCCTTTCCCATGTTAGGGAAGTTTTTGACTATAATCTCTTCACATATTTTCTCGGGTCCTTTCTCTCTCTCTTCTCCTTCTGGGACCTCTATAATGCGAATGTTGTTGGGTTTAATGTTGTCCCTGAGGTCTCTTAAGCTGTCTTCATTTCTTTTCATTCTTTTTTCTTTATTCTGTTCTGCAGCAGTGAATTCCACCATTCTGTCTTCCAGGTCACTTATCCGTTCTTCTACCTCAGTTATTCTGCTATTGATTCCTTCTAGTGCATTTTTCATTTCAGTTATTGTATTGTTCATCTCTGTTTGTTTGTTCTTTAATTCTTCTAGATCTTTGTTAAACATTTCTTGCATCTTCTCGATCTTTGCCTCCATTCTTTTTCCGAGGTACTGGATTATCTTCACTATCATTATTCTGAATTCTTTTTCTGGAAGATTGCCTATCTCCATTTCATTTAGTTGTTTTTCTGGGGTTTTATATTGTTCCTTCATCTGGTACATAGCCCTCTGCCTTTTCATCTTGTCTATCTTTCTGTGAATGTAGTTTTTCTTCCACAGGCTGCAGGACTGTAGTTCATCTTACTTCTGCTGTCTGCCCTCACTCTGGGTCTCTAACTATTTGCTGAGCTTTTTTTCAGAGGCAGCAGGGTAGAAAGACACCACAGGGTCTGCTTCTAGGCCTTCTGCTTCTGCTCCAAGTCCTCTTCAGTGGTGCCTATCTCTATGATTTTCTTCCATAGCAGTTGATAGTTGAATAAATTTTAACACTTTGTTTATGTGTCTACAGTTGCTTTCATTGTGACCCTTCTTCATAATGTTTGTATCTTTTATCAATACATTTTTATACAGTTCAATGTTTCTACCTTTTAGCTCTTTTCCAAAACAACTAGAATGAATACACACACACACAGACACACACACACACTCACTCTTAGAATTTTCAAAAATTTAATATATTTCTTATATTTAAGCTTTTGATTTATAAGGACTTTAATTTTGTATGTGTTTGGAAATCCAGCTTTCATTTTCTTGTAATTGTTCCAGATCAAAATGTATTATTTTATTCTATTCAATTTCTGACTCAAACATTCTGATACTTAAATTATAACCTGAGCTACTTTTATAATTTAACATTTAAAATTTTTCAGTTTTAAGGCTTTCAAAGATTTCATTTTAGTATTGCCTTAGGGTTTCTCTAATCTTTCACTCCCTGCTCCTAGCACCCCACATATAGCCTCTTCCGAATGTCCTGCTGCTAAACTTTTACCTCCACCACAAAGTTCTGCACATTTTTCTCTACTGAGGAAGAGAGAACACTCCCACAATGGGTCAGACATTGTGCTAAGAAAGATGAGGAAGAAATGATATGTAATGATGACTCTAGTAAGAGCTAGAATAATAAGGGAAAGTGAAAAAGAAAGAAGTACAGAGGTCAACTTAAATGCCTAACAATTCCTGGGAACCTTCCACCTATTCTCCAGTGCTCTTTGATCGCCATTCAGATAATTTAATGATTGGCCAACAAGCAAAGTCTTTTGTATTATAAACTCTTCTAGGATACCTTATTCTTAGGGTGTCTTCCTCTGAAATTGTGAAATATGAATAATGTAAAACACTCCCCCTCTCTTCCTTCTTCTTTCCCTCCCTCCCGTTCTTCCACAGAAGGAAGTAAACTGCTTTTCTGCCTTTCTTATAGGCAGAAAACGATAACACACTGGAGTCATGTAAGAACAACCACCAAGCTTTCTTACCTCCTGTTGCAAAAATAATGTAAAGTGCAAAATCCTGGGCACTATTTTCAATCTGTCAATGGAAAAAAAAGAACAGACATGAATTCTTTGTTGGCAATGTTTTCTAAGCCAACCAGACCCAAATTATATATGTTTCTTCACTTTCATTTTTCACTTTCAGATATAAAACCTTTTCTGCTCCCTGGGGATAATGTAATTTCTCAGGCACAGTCCATTTATATTATAAATGGACCCATGCAGTTCAAACCCATTTTGTTCAAGGGTCAACCATACATAGGAAAGAATTCTTTGGAACTGAACATTTAATTTCAGAAAAATCCATTTATGTGCCTCCAGTTAAATTATATACAAGATATTTATAGCTCAGTTCACTGATAAAGATTACCTTAAATTTTTGGAGAATTTGCTTTATTACTTCTTCAGTTCTCATATTACTGTTTATTCTGACCTTAGTTTCTGATCCAAAGGCTGGAGTGAAAACTGATGTCTAGAAGAGAAAAAAAAAAAAAGATTGATACAATTTTAAGGACTTAACGTGACAAACTAATGAGAGTCAATATTTTGAGCCTGGCCTTCCTTTGGACAAAAAATCCAAGATCATCAGTTTAAAAATTTGCTTTCTTACTTTTACTTTCTTTGTTGTTGTTGAATACTGTACTATGTATGCCTTTAAACAGCTTTATATTTTTTCTAGAGTAAGTTAGGTAAAACATCATTGGAGAATGTTCAAAACAGTTTCACTAGATAGCCACACCATTCTTCAGTGTAGTTTAAGATTTCAAAATCCCTCCTGGTTGGGAATAATTGTTCTAAATTGTTTTAATTTGAACTGTATAAAATCACTCCTTTTTGGTTGGTCAGAAATGGTCCAGTGTTGGCAATTTCATATGGTTCAGCCTATATCTCAACTGAGGATTGAGGTAAAAGTGTTGCTAATTGAATATCTAGAACAATATTTCCTGCAAGTTGCTCTAATCAAGAGTCTGCCTTTTAGATAATACTTGGTAAAAGGTTTCCATGGTCAGATAAGTATGACACATCCCTCTTGGGGATTAGTAATGCACCATAAAAAAATCATAAGAAACATATAACCATAAAATTTTTTCTCATTATTTGATCATTATTCCTATTTTAAAATAAATAAAATCCTGAGAGAGATGAAAAAAACTAAATGGAAAATTCCAGAAATAAACAATTCATACATTTTAAATTGTGTGCCATTCTGAGTAGCATCATAAAATCTTGCACCATCCTACTCCATCCGGCCCAAGATCCCCAACCATTGACAATGTCTGCTCCTGACAGCCAACTATCGACGTCATCATGGCTTGATGGTCCAGGATCATCTGAAGCAGATGATCAAGAGTAGCCTAATGCTGCATCACCATGCCTCTGTTATTCACCTCACTTCATCTCATCACACCACTGGTATTTTATCATCTCACACCCTTACAAAGGTGAATACAGTGCAATAAGATATTTTGAGAGAGATGGAGGGAGAGAGAGACCACATTCACATGAAATTTTTTACAGTATATTTTTATAAATATTCTACCTTATTATTAGATATTGTTGTTAATCTCTTATTTTGCCTAATTTATACATTAAACTTTATCATAGGTATGTATGTATAGGAAAAAACAGTATATATAGAATACAGTGCTATCCTCGGTTTCAGGTATCCATTGGGAGCCTTGGAATGTATTCCCTTGGGACTACTGCATCACAATCTAAGCCTCTAATACTGGAGGCATTATCAAGAGACTTCATGATATAAAAACATATCTTACGACTACATCAACTTAAATTCCTAGATGCCCATCATTGCATACAGATTGATAGAGTGCTTTGGGTTTTGGGGTTTTGTTTTCTGCTAGTTATTATACTGCAGTGAATGATATTTGTGTGAAATATCTTTAGTTCCGCTTGATCTCTTTCAATCAATATCAATAAAGCTAATGTAAACGGAGTTCTTCCTTCGTGCAGATACTTATGCTAAGTACTGAACTCACCTCATTCCACTTAATCCCATCAACAGCCTTGTAAAGAAGGAAGGAGGAAAGAATGAAGGCTAAGAGGTTGAGTAATTTTTTATTTGCTCAGCAAGAATTTGCAATCAGGTCATCACGCTGCAACACCCAAGCATTCAGCTATGATGCTGTGCTGCCAACTTTAGTGCCCATTTCATTCTTAGCCCTGCATATCCCATCTGGAAGCTGCTCATTTGGAATAATGTGGCTTTCACAGCCTACTTTAACACAAATCACGCCACAAGTGCTGATGACATACAGCATAATTCTGAGGAGAAGAAGAAACCAGGACAATTGGTAGTTGCATATCTGTGGGGGACTGTCAATGTTACTTTTAGGCCAGGAGGACATTCTTGAGCCAGAAAAATGTCTAATTTGAACAGAGAATTCACAAGGGAGATTTCTCCGTACCAGTCTCCAAAGGAACATATGGATACTCTCTCAAGGGATGAAAAAGAAGGAAAAAAGGTAGAAAGCCCTAAAGAAAAAAAGCTTATGATGAGTGAGTCAATATTTTGTATGAAAGGGCTTAGAGTGGTGCCTTGCACAGAGTGAGTGCTTTTTAAGTATTTATTTAATGAATGGATGAATGATCGCTAAAGTACATGACATGAAAAATTTGAGTTCTGCAAAAACATGATGTATTTCCTACCTTCGGCCAAGTTAAATGTCCTATAAATACTATAGAAAGGCACATATAAATTTAACACATATTAAGTGAAAAAAATCAAAATGCAAATAGTATAAACTACAATTACACTTGTGTAAAAAGTGATATGGGTTTATGTATAAGACCTGGAAAATTTAATTGATCAGAATAAACAAGTCTATAGCTGATTTTTTCCTTTTATTTAAATATTAATGTTTGAATGTACTTTGAACCAATCTCTTTTGTAGCACTTACATATTTTAATGCCATTTGTGGATGTATTGGTTTCTTTGCCCAAGCTCTGAGCTCCATGCTGGCAAAGGCATCAATTGAGTCATCTTTATATTTCCAGTGTGTATCACAGGGCCTGCCACTTAGGGTTCACTGATCATGTTGGTTAAGAACTTGGCTTCTGGCATCAGACAGAAGCTGGGTTTGGGTTCAGAGTTGCTACTTAAAAGCAGTGTGACCGGTGATGGATTGTGTAACCTCTGTGGACCACAGTTAACTCATATGTAAAGTAGGGAACATAATGGTATCTGCTTCATAGGATTGTTTTAGTGATTAATGAGATAATCCATCAAAACAGTTTAATGCTTAACACATAGAGAGTACCCAATAGTAATAGTAGTAGTATATCTAAAGGCATTATTATTATTTTTAATTGTAAATTGAATTGAGTGATATTGTTAGCACAATAGACAACATTCTTTTAAATGACATTAATGAAACTGTAACTCACTTCATGGTTATAAACGTGTCCATTAATAGAGGCCCTATGCTTCTGTCTGTCCTTTCTGTCCATCATCGGAGGCTTTATCCTTTTTCTCACCAGGGTTGCTTCACTCATGGTTCTATAGAGCAACGGGGATTCAGGTTCTTCATCTGCATGAAGCTTCAGAGTGCTACTGTGATAAGATAAATAATCTGGGGAGAATAAAGGTTATAAGCCCATATAATTTAGCTGCTCACCTCTTTGCATCGTGGGTGGATTTGATTACATACTTAGTAATTATGTAGCTAAGCAATGGACTATAATGCTTTTAAACAGAAAATAGCAATGATCTTGTTTAAGAATAGGGCCATCTGGTGACACTTGTTTTCCATTTTACCTTGGAATTTTAATTATATTGTAATTAGAGTATAAGCATGTGACTTCATCTTTCTCTAGCACTGGTGCTTAAATAAAAATAGATTTTTATTGTATCTTTGGTGCCAAGAGATTGGGATTCCCTTGTGTTTAGGTGAGTGTTGTCAAAGGGCTAATTATAAGGACCCTTATATAAAAGATGCCAAAAGGCCATAAGACAAAGATAAGGGAATCCTGGAAGGAGCATCATGTTTGTTACAGAATCTGAGTTGTTATAGAGACAGCAGAGAGGACTGAACTGAGAATGCTTTGAAAAAAATTAAGCTAAACATTGGAAGTTGTTGGTAGATTCATGAAGATAATGTCAGCACCATACGCTTGTTCAGTCTGAAGTCAGTTTGGAAATATCACCATCCCGGGAATGTGAACCCCACCCCAGCCTCAGTCATCATCTTCTCCTTGGATCTCTACATATTACATGAAAATGAAAATCCATGTAAAATGATATCATGCCCGAGTCTCAGTAAATGACAGATACTAATATTATTCCTAACACATCATCATTATTATGATTACTGTTGTCACATGTCATAGGGGGTGGCATTTTCCATTCGTTTGTCAAATTTGATATGAACTCACTTGATGTTCAAGTAGATTTCTCTTTTTTAAATAAATGTTTGAAACAACCCTATCAAATATAGTGAATGCAGTATATCTGCCTCTGAGAAGCAATGTTATATAAATATCTATTAACCAAAATGTTCAACCTCTCAAAAGATGTAAAATTCAATCTGAAGGGCTTGGTCTAACATAGAAATCTTCTGAGTTTAATAAATGATCCTAATCCTTGGGGAAAATATAAAACAATTTTATGTACACAAACTTTATTCAAACCATCAGTTCTCCCTAATCTAGTAAATCTAAGGGACTTGATGTCATTTAAAAAATAATGTTTTTATATAGCAAAGTAAGGTTCTTAAACATCATATGAGCACTGTAGTGACTTAAGTTAGTATGTTCCTAAAATATATTTTTTTAATATAAAATAAGGGTTTAATAAGTAACGGTATATAAAATGTTGAATTTCAGAAAAACATTTAGGATTCATGCTTTGTATTAGTTTAAAAAAGTCTCCTCATTAATAAGATTTTGATACTGACCTTCCTGGGAATCTGTTGCTCCAGACACTGGAATCCGAGTCCTGTCCAAATCACTAATACGGTAAAGATCATCAAATTCTCCCCAGCGTGTCATTCCCCTGAAAAGTAATAAATCTTGTAAGAGATATTATTCTATCATAAAAAGGCGTAGGATGGTTTTCAGATTTACAGTATTAATATAGTGCTGTGGGCCTCTGTAGGTAGACACATCATCCTAAGTTATAACAATTTTTTATATTATTAAAATTATATTTATACCAGAGTAGTCAGCTTGCATTTTAAATAATTCTTGTACTGATTTTGAGCATGTTTTGACACAATAATTCAGTTACACACTGAACCACAAGATTATATAGATTCTGTAAAACATAAGTGCCAATGGAATTTGTAGAACCCAATATAATCCATTCGTTTTTTTTTTTAAACATCTTTATTGGAGTATAATTGCTTTACAATGGTGTGTTAGTTCCTGCTTTATAACAAAGTGAATCAGCTATACATATACATATATCTCCTCCCTCTTGCATCTCCCTTCCACCCTCCCTATCCCACCCCTCTAGGTGGTCACAAAGCACTGAGCTGATCTCCCTGTGTTATGCAGCTGCTTCCCACTAGCTATTTATTTTGCATTTGGTAATGTATATATGTCCATGCCACTCTCACTTCGTCCCAGCTTACCCTTCCCCCTCCCCGTGTCCTCAAGTCCATTCTCTACGTCTGCATCTTTATTCCTGTCCTGCCCCTAGGTTCTTCAGAATGCCCCCCCTTTTTTTTTTTTAGATTCTATAGATATGTGTTAGCATATGGTATTTGTTTTTCTCTTTCTGACTTACTTCACTCTGTATGACAGACTCTAGGTCCATCCACCTCTCTACAAATAACTCAATTTTGTTTCCTTTTATGGCTGAGTAATATTCCATTGTATATATATGTCACATCTTCTTTATCCATTCATCTGTCGATGGACACATATGGTCACCTTATCTTTGATAAGGGAGGCAAGAATATACAATAGAGAAAAGACAGGCTCTTCAATAAGTGGTGCTGGGAAAACTGGACAGCTACATGTAAAAGAAAGAAATTAGCACATTCCCTAACACCATACAGAATCGATTCTTATACAGATATCTCACAATGCTTTTAGGAGAGTTTAGATACAAAGTGTTTATTCTGCCAACTTGCACTAAGTTCCTGTTGTATTCAAAGCATTTTTAGGTAAAGTGACTCCAATATAGTGATATAAAGCCTATCTTTAAGACCCTTGAGCACTATGAAGAATGCAATTTATAAAGGAGAAAAGCGTATGAGAAACTTCTTTTCTGGAAAATCATGATTTATATAGGGTACTAACAATTTTCAATGCATTCTAATGCCCAGAATACATAAAACTGGGCAACTGCTTATTTTTACCAGTTGGGCCAACACTCATTGTTATTTTCTTTCTGGCTTTAGATAAGCTACTTATCTTCTCTGTGCATTAATGTTCTCACCTATAAAATGGGGATGATTATAGTATGAGGTAGGATAAGGTTATTGAGAAGATTAAATGAGTTAATTTGTGTAAAATCCTTGAAAAAGTGCCCAACACGTAGTAAGCACTCAATATGTGTTAAAAACTATTGTGATCGTCCTCATCTTCATTGTCATCCTCATCATAATCCCCATCATCTGTATCCATTTCATGATAGGTCAGGAGCCATTAGGGATCCAAGGTATTCCTAGATGTCTCTAGGTTAATAGACACTATCGTAGCTGGGACCAGTCTTAGTCCTACTAAGAGTCTCTTCCATAATGTCTGTTTTCCTTATGACCAAAAAATATCCACCCATAGGGAATTTGTGGCATTAATTCTTCCCAAATGTCACTGGTGGCAACAACAACAAAAAATGCTTATTCATACGAATGGTGGCAAATATGAATAAACATGGTCCTTTTCTTCCTTGATCTCTGAATTCCTTTGATGTCTTTTTACAACTTCTATATCGTTTGGGCCTCATAATAAAAGCCTTATGACATAGATAAGATAATCCTAATTATTTGTTTATTAATTTTCTAGTAAGCTGTACTATACAGAATATAGCCAGTCAAAATAAATGTCTTAAAAGTCCAAGAACTTTAGGCAATAACTTTAACTCAAAGGAGAACTGTTTTGGTCCTGACTCAGACTCTAGTTATTCTTCCTTTTTCTTTTTTCTTTTCAATTGAAGTATAGTTAATTTACAATGTTTTAGGTGTATAGCAAAGTGATTAAGATATATATATATACATATATATTTCCTTTTACAGATTCTTTTCCATTATAGGTTATTACAAGATATTGAATATAGTTCTTGTGCTATACAGGAGGCCCTTGTTGTTTACCTATTTTATATATAGTAGTGTGTATCTGTTAATCCCAAACTCCTAATTTATCCCTCCTCCAATTTTCCCCTTTGGTAACCGTAAGTTTGTTTTCTGTGTCTGTGAGTCTGTTTCTGTTTTGTAAATAAGTTCATTTGTACCATTTTTTTAGATTCTACATATAAGTGATATTTGTGGTATTTGTCTTTGTCTGACTTACTTCACTCAGTATGATGTTCTCCAGGTCCATCCATGTTGCTGCAAATGGAATTATTTAATTCTTTTTTATGGCTGAGTAATATTCCATTATATATATATATATATATATATATATATATATATATATATATACACACACACACACACACAACATCATCTTTATACATTCATCTTTTGATGGGCATTTAGGTTGCTTTCAAGTCTTGGCTACTGTAAATAGTGCCGCTATGAACATTGGGGTTCATGTATCTTTTC
The DNA here is from genome assembly GCF_965194825.1 of Balaenoptera physalus. NCBI lineage: Eukaryota > Metazoa > Chordata > Mammalia > Artiodactyla > Balaenopteridae > Balaenoptera > Balaenoptera physalus. The sequence continues at coordinate 60,383,869 of NC_138884.1, read as the reverse complement.
AAATTAGAGTTTTAATCCTTTACGGATATATGCCCAGGAGTGGGATTGCAGTATCATATGGTAACTCTATTTTTAGTTTTTTAAGGAACCTCCATAATGTTCTCCATAGCGGCTGCACCAATTTACATTGCCACCAACAGTGTAAGAGGGTTCCCTTTTCTAGTTATTCTTTTTTTTTTTTTTGGTCTAGTTATTCTTATGATAGATAAAATTATCAATTTTCCCCAATCTATAGAAGATTAATTAAAAAAGGCAGATGTGATTATCATAGAAAGAGTGTTAGCAATAGAAAAGACAGAATACCAACGAAAAATAGAAACTAAAAAGGCAAAGCACCCCAATGCTATCTCCCATGGGGGAAAATGAGAGAGCCCAAGCACACCAGACCAGTGATGTGCTATAAATTCTTGGTAATCCTGCCCAACTTCACCCCTGTCCTCACCTTCTCTCAGCTTAGTGGTGTCACACAAATACAGAGAAACAAACATGCCTCAATATGGTCAGTGTTTGGCCCATTTTCCTTCCTACCATCTTAGCAAAAATAAACAACCCCCCCATCACCCCCAAACCCACCCGTTTTCAGCTCTGGATTGTGTAATTTGAAGCGTCTCCACATACAACTGTGCAAGTGACTAAGCTTGAAGGCAGTTACCCAAAGTTTTCCAAAGAAAACTGGTTGGGACTTCAAGTAATATCAAATAGTTTAACTTGCCCAAGCACAAGACTGTTAGCGTTGCCCTGATCAAGCTTCAGGATATACACCATTAGCAAATTTAAGCTGTGGGGAGGTTTTCTAATGAGCTGCAAAATAAAAAGGAGGTAGAAATTTGACAGACACATAGAAGGCGGCCACTTCTCTACCCACACTGTAAAAGAAAAAACACTATTGATGTCATTCAAATGTACACCTGTCCAGTTTTTGCTCTTTATGCCATTCTGCCATGACTTGTCCAACGCACGTCAAAGCAGACTTTGGAAAGACATTAAAAGCAGAAATGAAAACTGGTGCAAGCAAACATAACCTCAATAAAGCTGTTTTTAAGAAAAATTTCCAAAACAAAATACTTGGACCAGATATGAGAGATCAAAGTACTGTCCGTAGAATTGTTTCCATAAAAGATCACAAGTGGTCACAGCTCAAACTGATTTATTTTTAAACTTATACCGCTCCCATTAAGCTGATTCAGTGTGACTCATTTCAAAGATAATTAAAACAAACTAGCTTGACAAACTGATGATTCTCCCCAACGGTGAATTGAAAGAAAAGATTGCAGCCCTTCCTGCAGCTGAGTACGCAACTTCCATGTCTTTCATTCCACATTCCATATCCATCCACTGGAGATATTAATCTGTGATCCTGAGAGAGTAGAGGTATAAGTTCTGCCCACACAAACCCAGTGTGGGAAAGAGAACAATAAGAATTCTTAGGGAGTGAGGGAATAGTCCATTTCCTTACACAATTTCACTCAAGGCTCAGAGTTTAAATGAATACCACCTTGAGGGTGGCAACCAGAGTGAGGGTGTCTAGGATTGGATTGAAACAAAGTGGCTCTGCACCCCACTAGGGAATCAGAGACCAAGGATCTTTTTCTGACAGTTCTTACCCACCAGAAAAATCTGATACACTGCACTTCAAATATTCTCCCAGTAAGTCTCATTACTGTGGTAAAGGGCAAGCAAAGTTTTCTAGGGTAGTCTTTCTCAACTTTATTTTTTTTTTTCTCAGCTTTAAACTAAAGGAGATAATTTATGTTTGTTTCACATCACTGTTCTGATAAACAATAAGAAAAGGCAAATGGATTCTATGGAAGGCACATCATAAGGAGATTAATTTATAATCTGCCACAGAATATGGAAAGGCAGCAATATACCTTCTCTACCTGGGCTTCTGAAACTCATCCTCAAATTCAGTGTTTCTAGGAACAAGGGTTTGAATTTTAATTGGAGAAATTAAAGAAAATATCTTGGGATATCCATTCAAAATCGTGATAGCTTAATGTGATAATACAGGTAGCTTACTGCATATCTTTGACATCCTCCCATAGTGTTCCACATTAATCAAGCGTTCATGATTCAAATAATTTAAATGCATCAAAAAGAGCTGGCTGCTCAGAGAACTTTGCAATGAGTTCTTAGGTAATATGAAGAATGATAGCTAATTTTGCCAAATTCATACCATGGACAGTTTCCTAAAGGCCCAGGGGTAATTTTTACTTTTAAATGATGCTCCTCGTCCTTTAGAATCATCAGCCCCATCCATCTTCTTGTACCTGAAGGTGAGGGATGCAGGGCTTCATCAGGCTGCCTAAGTCTGTCATTTCTCTTCTGCTCTTCATAAGTACTGGACCCTTTGCCCTTCATTAGTCTGGATGGGAGACTAATCAGACGTGGTAGATGGGGAGACAGTTTACCCAACAGAGCAGAGGTAATTTAACCACCAGGATTCCATGGGCTTCATTCGATACTAAATTCTGAGTCCTCTCTTTGTGCCGACGCACTGCTGAGCACCGGGATAAAGATGAATAAAGCATGCTCCTTGCCCTTGAGGAGCTCACAGGCCAGAGGGGGAGGCAGGGGTTTAAAAATATAGTTAACGGCGTGCTCTGAAAGGGATATAGAAAAGTTGTCAGGGCACCTACTACAGGGTCAGAAAAGGCTCTCTGGAGAACGTGTTACCGACCTGAATCTTAAAGGATTGGTGGAAGAGTCTAGCAAGTGGATGTCGAGAAGCAGATAGGCTTCCAGGCAGAGAGTCAGGAAAGTAAGAAACTGCATGATATGTGTAGGGAATTATAAAATGTTCAGAATTGCTGGAACCTCACGTTTGAGAAGGATTGGCAAGGTGCAAATCACAGTGGGACTTCAGTGTTTTCCCCAAAGGAAAAGTGGTGCTTCCCTCAAGGTGATACCCGATTTTCCTTGGTTATGACCAAAGGTCAGATTGAGGAAAAGGTCAATCTCTGCTGCTCTCTCTCTATCCTCTCTCCTGGTAGAACTCCAGCTCATCCAGTTATGGATAGAAGGATGGATGAAGAGAACGCTTGATACCTCCATGTATACACGAAAGGGAGATGCGTTAGAAAGTCAAGGATTAAAAAGGAAAGGGAGAAGGGAGGGAGGAAGAAAACAATATTTATATCTGTGATTTCTTTGGGAATATTTATTAATTTTTCTAAAAATTGTAAAGGATAATGAAAATATATATCTCAGCCCAACTTATATATTCAAGGTACAGTTGCATAAACCCACACAGAGTACTGTTTTGTGCATTTACTGTACTTCACATGCACTTTGTCCTGATCCTAACAGGACACAGCAATCAGATGGAACATAATTAAGTCTCCTTTCCAGAAAGCAGGAAAAGCCCTTTGTTCTAAGAAGAGGAGAAATTTAAATTTTATCCCCCCCTTTTTGGTGATAAGACCAGGGCTAATGAAATCTTGCCTTTACATTTTGTTTTTTCTAGTGAAAGAATGCAGTCTCCCAGAAGAGAAGGAATACAGCAGAGAGGTCAAGAGGCAGACTCTGGCACCCATAGACCTGAGGTCCAGTCCAGTTCTGCTACATGGTAATTGGGGATCTTGCACAAACTACCTAACCTCTCAGAGCCCTGGTTTCTGAACACCTACGTCCTAGCGTTGATGGGGGATTAAATGAGGTTGTATATAAACTTTAGAGCTTTCATCCTTGAGGCACACAAAAAAGGTAAATATGAAGATCATTTTCTAAGGAATTAAAATCATAAAAGGTAGCTCACCTTTTGGAAAAGACATCTGGTGACTTCAGCACAGTGAAAGAAGGGATTTGCTTCTCATCTTGTATTTTCAGTTGTATAGGCCGCTTTACTCCCCAGAAAATGTCCAGCGTTCCTTCAACAATTAGTTTACCATCGTCAGTCTAGGGAAGAAACCAATCATCTCAAACACTGTTTTTGTATTATTTATAGAGGCAAATGTTTTAACTGAAGATGTAGAAATAAAGTCTGTAAGACATCTTAATAGATAAAAAATAAATTCCCAGGTGGGACTGTTTGGCTTTTAAATTTATCTACAAAACAATTCTATTTTTGAAACATTCTTTTATTTTTGAAAACAGCTATAACCAGCAAAGTCATAATGGTAATGACATGCCCACCAGAGGGCACAGTATGCTAAAATATTTTCTGAACTCTGCTTCTTCAATTAAGTGGAATATTAATTCTCTAATTCTATTTAGCTTAAAATTAAAGCAGAATTAAAACTGTGCTAAAGTAGAAATCAGAAGAACAGCTATTGTTCAGTTTAGTGGCTATTTTCTCATTTCTGAACAGGAAAAATTTAGCTCACAAACTTATGCAGAACAAGTGAAATAATGTATGTAAAAACACAGTGTAAAATACACAACAAATTATATTTTTGGAAAAAATCAATAGCACTTGAATAATCTCTTTTAAGTTGGAACTATTATAACAAAAGAAGGAAATTCTATGCAAAGAAAAATTAGTAAACAGGATTGAACACTTACTTATCCTGTGGATGTAGATATTAATACCAAAGCACATTCCCATAGAATGTATTTTCTAATCTATTTCTCTCTTATATATGTAAAAGTCTGTTACTAACGTAGTGTTATTATTATAGTAAATTTGGAAAATATAGAAAGAATATTCCAACTATCCAATAACTACTCTAACATGCAATAACTACTTGTTATTATGAAAAATCAATAATTAGAAAACATAATAAATATAAACACAAATGACTCAATTTTTATTTGAGAGTGTAATGAAAACTCCAGACTCTGGAATCAGACAGACCTGTGTTTGAACTCTGTCTCTGCCACTTCCTAGCCGTGTTCTCTTGGGCAAGATGTCAAACACCTCTAAAACTGGGCTGCTTCTTCTGAAGAATGAAATCATAACAATCCTTGATTCATAGGACCTCGTATTTAAAGTGCTCAATAAATGTTATTGCTTATTATTTCTTTGGCTGACAAACCTACTTTGGAGTTACTCCTGAAACAAAGTTTTGCTCTTTCTCCCCCTTTTGAGTTCATATCTCAGATCACTGTGAGGTCAGGTACCAATCAGTTGTCCTTAACAGCCAAACATAATTTTCTCTCTGAAATGGCAGTACACGATGCAGAGCCTACATTTTAGTTATTGATGTATAAATCTTTTCGTGGCTTAATTATACTACAATGAATCCCTTATATCAAAAACTCATAGAATAACTGCTCTTCTGAGGTTATCTAACTTTTGCTTTCAAGAAGAAATACTCCAACTATTATCAGAAAATGAGGTTTTCTCATGTAAGGAATATAAGAATATTTTTTAATTTCAGAAACCATCTCTAGGACTTCCCTGGTGGCGCAGAGGTTAAGAATCCGCCTGCCGATGCAGGGGACACGGGTTCAAGCCCTGGTCCGGGAGGACCCTACATGCCATGGAGCAACGAGGCCTGTGGGCCACAACTACTGAGCCTGTGCTCTAGAGCCCGTAAGCCACAACTACTGAGGCTGCGTGCCACAACTACTGAAGCCTGTGCACCTAGAGCCCGTGCTCCACAAGAGAAGCCACTACAGTGAGAAGCCTGCACACCGCAACCAAGAGTAGCCCCCGTTCACTGCAACTAGAGAAAGCCCGTGCGCAGCAACGAAGACCCAGTGCAGCCATAAATAAATAAATAAATTTAATTAAAAAAAAAAAAAAAGAAATCATCCCTTTTGAAAGTAACTAAATAAATTATCCCTGAAGGCTTGTTTGTACTTATCTAATCTCATTGTCTTAATCTTTAGGCCTTTTCTCTTCTAGATCTACACCAATACCCTTGGTGATCTCAATGATCCTTATACGCCATCTCTAAACTAATAGCTCCCAACTTTAGATATACAGCCCAAACCTTCCCCTAAACTTCAGTTGTCAAACTTGACATCAAATTTAATATGTTCCTAATTAACTTTTGATCTTTCTTCCTGTAAATATTTTCCTTTCCCAGTCTTCCCCATCTTGGTAAATAGAACGCCCATCTTTCCAGTTGTTCAGGTCAACATTTTTAAAGTCACCATTAATCTTTCTTTCATACTTAACCTCTCAAAATCCAATACGTTAGCAAATCCTATTAGCTTTACCTTAAAAATATATCCCCAATATGGCTATACTCACCACGGGTTCTACCACAATTCTAGTTTATACCATTGTCATTGTTTGCCTGATTATTGCAACAGTTTCTTTGTGGTCTACCTCATTCTTCTCTTGCCCCTCTATGTATTCCTAGTAGCTAGAGAGATCGTTTTATTTTTTACTTTTTTAACTTTTTATTTTATATTGGAGTATAGTTGATTAACAATGTTGTGTTAGTTTCGGGTGTACAGCAAAGTGATTCAGCTATACATATATATGTATCTATTCTTTTTCAAATTCTTTTCCCATTTAGATTGTTACATAATATTGAGCAGGTTCCCTGTGCTGTACAGTAGGTCCTTGTTGGTTATCCACTTTAAATATAGCAGTGTGTACATGTCAATCCCAAACTCCCTAACTATCCCTCCCCTCCCCTTCCCCCCGGTAACCATAAGTTCGTTAGAGAGATCCTTTTAAAATGAATCTTTAGATAATACCACAACTCCTCAGTGGCTTTCCATCTCATTCCAAGTACAAGCTGAAGTCTTCACAATGATCTATAAGATCCTACATGCTCTGGTGCCCTCTCCTTCTCAGTTCTCTCTATAGCTTCCTTGTTCTCTACTATCCCATTCCCACAAGGTCCCTGCTGCACTGGCTTCCCCACCGTACCTCAGTTACACCAGCCAGGCTCAGGACCTTTATTGGGCTGCTGGATATGTCTGTGTCTGGAATGTGTGTCCCACAGACTTCTACAAGGTTTGCTCCCTGACATCTTTCAGTCTTTGGTCAAATGTTCCTCTTTCCCCATCCACTTAGATTCCTGAGCCCTCTTCCCTGCTTTGTTATTCTCCACAGCCTTTCTTTTTTTGGCTGCATTGGGTCTTCATTGCTGCACGTGGGCTTTCTCTAGTTGCAGCGAGCAGGGGCTACTCTTTGTTGCGGTGCGCGGGCTTCTCATTGTGGTGGCTTCTCTTGTTGCAGAGCACGGGCTCTAGGTGCGCAGGCTTCAGTAGCTGCAGCACGTAGCTGCAGTAGGCAACTCAGTAGTTGTGTCGCACAGGTTTAGTTGCTCTGCAGCATGTGGGATCTTCCCAGACCAGGGCTCGAACCCGTGTCCCCTGCATTGACAGGCAGATTCCTAACCACTGTGCCACCAAGGAAGTCCCTCTCCACAGCATTTATCACCATTGGATACACAGTTTACTTTTTTGTTTCTTTTCTGACTACTAAAATGTAAGCAGCATGAAGGCAGGACATTGTCTAGTTTCTTCATTGCTATGTCTCTAGCTTTTAGAACAATGTCTGCTGTGTTGTATACAATAAATATTCATTAAATTAATCAGAGATTTAGAAAGCTACATGCTATTTTCCATGGACTGCCCCTTTTAACAGTGTCCATCATTGTAACTAAGTCAGAGACTTGGAAAATTCTGGATTCTAACTTTATTGACGGTGAGTAAAGATGGAAAGATTAAGCAATCTGATATTCTCACTGTATACTTTACTTCATACAGTTTTAAAAAATTATGTAAGACAGGACACTTTATTCTAAAAAATCAAATGACTTTTGCAAATTGAGCACTGATTCACAGAATAGGAAATGACATGCCTCGACTTATATGTTTGTCACATCAAAATTCAAACATTTTCCTAAAGGAAAAGAACTTCTTAACATCATGAATTCTGTGGAAACAACTGAATTAAAATATAAAATCATTTCCTTAAAGTTTTGATCTTTTCTTAAGTTTTATATTTTTATAGTTACCTATATGAGACATCTAAGATACAGGATAATATTGAAATAATTTAAAATTAGGCCATTTAAAAAATTTAGGCCCATTTCTTTATAAAGGGATTAGTTATTTCCTACTTCTGTAGGAAATTACATTTGGGAAGGTAATTGAAATGTCCAATCAAACTAAATCATTTAAGCTCACTAGTAAAGGCCAGAGAGGTTTATAAATTTCCTTCTGTTCCAATTGCAGATTTAAGCCAATGGTGGCCTAAAGTCAATGCTGTACACATTTGACGATCTGAAACATAGGTAGAAAGTTCTAATGTTCCCTAGGACCAGGAAGATATTGCAAAGATGTGAAGTGAGTCCCATTAGAATACAAGACTGAGTAGGAAGGCCTGTGGAGAATGAGGCATTAAAAAAACCAATCTAAGGCCACTTTGTACAGTAGCCTGCCAGTTGCAACCTTAAAAATGCTTGCTGAATTGTTTCTAGGATAGATTTTTAATGGAATTGCTGTTCAAAAGATGTTCATACTCTGTTTTTAAAGTAGAAAGCAAATATGTCTTTAAAGTTGTTTTAAACTTTTTCCCATTCTAAAAAATACTTGAAAAGTCACAGATGTTTCAGGACTCGGATTTTGCAATATAGTCTAAAACTGAAAAATCATGATCAAGTTAAAGATTCACCTGTTTCTCCCAGACCATTTGCGTTATGGACTCCAACTTATCCTGACTTCTCTGTACTTTTATGGATTTTTTTCTCCTGTGAATCAAACTGTACTACATTTCTTTGATGGGCTTACCTGTCCATATAAAATATGCAGATTTTTCTGGTTCCTATAAAAGATGTTATAGGTCTCCAATAAAGAATTAAGTTGTTCCCTAAAAAAACAATATTACATTCAGTTACAATCAGTCTTAGGCTCTTTAATGGTAGAAGGCAATAATGGTGCCTTCAGTTCAAAAACGTATGAGATAGGAAAAAATGGTTCAATGGCATCTTTACTATTCTGTCATTTTAATACAGGTCATTGAAAACTGAAGCCTTCTTAGGACATCAACAAGTGTTGAAGGTGTTAATTCATAAATAAATAATCAAAGTAAAACAAATAAAATCTGGTCTTAGGTGGTTACTTTCCCTTAGTGAAGATGTGTGTTAATAATTTCAAAGTTGAATTTGATTTTTAAAAAGTCCTTCAAAATTTTCCATAATGAAGAAATGACTGGCTGCAAAGAGCTGTTTGAATTGAATAAATAATCTAAAGCAGTGGTTCTCAACCCATTTAAGTCACAGTGTCTTTTGAAACCCTGATGAAAGCTTTGGCTTCCCTGCAGGGGTTTGGGTTAATCCTATATATAAACACATAGTTTTGCATATACAATGTGTAGTAGCTAATTTATGTGCTATTTTGAAAGACTTTCCTGATAAACAAGGACGGAGTTATTTTCCACATGGTGTAAGTATAGGTTCTTTTTATCTGACAGTGACAAACTGACATTTAAAAATATTCTTTGTTTAAAATTCTGGAGTAAAAGGGAATTCCCTGGCTGTCCAGTGGTTAGGACTCCAGGCTTTCATGGCCAAGGGCCCAGGTTTGATCGCTGTTCAGGGACCAAAGATCCCACAAGCTGTGTAGTGCGGCCAAAAAAAAAAAAAAAATTCTGGAGTGTATACATCAAAATATTTCTAGTGGGTGGTAGGATTTGAGATGATTTTAAATATTTTTCTACTGTCCTCTCTGTTGTCAAGTTCTTCCCGGGGTTGTTGTTGTTTTTATAAAATTTTGAGTTAGTTTTATTTTGACAGTTAACAATTAAAATATTTTCATAAGAGAATAAGTAAATAAATAACCAAAGGATGGAAAATAACTGCAGGCAAAGTGGTGAGGAAAGTGTTCTGTAGCAGGAGGCAGCTGTAAAACAGATTTCATTTCACATTCCTTTTTTGTTTTACAACATTTAATCAACCTAATTTAAGCACCTAGTATGTGTCTGACTTTATGCTTTCCACTGGAGATCCAGCAACAGCTCAGGAATGGTTGTTGCTCCTGAACATCTCACCCTCTGTGGCAGGTGGGCTCTGGCAACGGGAATGCTGGTTCCTGCCACACCTCCGTCCTCCCTTTGTGCTACCACAGCTCAAGATGCTGCTCTCACTCACCCTGCTGGTCCAAGCTATCTTCTCTCACCTGCATTATGGCAACAGTCTCCTAAAAGCCTCCCTGTGTTTGTTGTCTATTCTCAACAGCAGGAGTTATTTTAAGACAAACCTGATCACCTCTCTCCTTTGCTCAAAGCTCTTCAATATCTTCTCATCATTAGAATAAAAACCAATATCCTTCCAATGACTTCAAAGGCCAGTTGGGATCTGATCCCTGTTACACCTTCCATCTCATTTCTACTTCTCTTTCCTTCACTCACTGAACTCTAGCCACTGGCCTCCTTGATGTCCCTTGAGTACTCCAGGCACATTCTCACCCCAGGGCCTTTGTACATGATGATCCCTCTGCCCAGAATGACCTCCCCCATGCCATCACACTGTTAGTGCATTCATTTTTTTTTTAGCTATTTACTCCAACGTCACCTGCTCAAGGAGTCCTTCTTGACAAGCAAATCTGAAAGTTTGCCTTCTCCCAACATTCATATCCTGCTTTCCTCCTTACCTCTGCCCCTTAGTCACCATCTAACCTTGAATATATTTTATTTATTTATCTTATATTCTGTCTCCTTCACTAGACTGTAGCTCCAAGAGACTAGGCTTGCTTCCATGTTTCGTTCACACTATGTTTCATGTGCCTGGAAGAGAGCATGGCACATAGTAAGAACTCAACAAACACCGGTTGAATGAAGTGATCAGAAGAAGTCTTATTCCTAAAATAAAACCAAACATATCAACAGGTGGAAAGCTTTTTTATATAAGTTGTTTTATGGGGGAGACATCTCATGATATTAAACTTCCAGATATAGTAATTGATAAAATCCCTTTGATCTTCAATACCTGTCTCCCTCCCATAAGAATACTTGGCTCCATGAGGGCAGGAATTTTGGTCTATATTATTCATTGCTGTCTCCCCAGTGCTTAGAGCAGAGCTTTGTGCATAGTGGGCTCTTATTCAATAAGCATTTAATGAATACTGAATGACAGAGTTCATGTATATTGATTTTTATGTTTGAGATCAGGTAAACATACTTTCCACTTGACTTTTCTCACTTGTAATTTTTAATGCGCACATTTCCAAGGATCAGGACACTCCACACAAACACCACATAAAAAAATTCTACAGAATTCCTCCATGTTATTATTCCGTTTCCCAACTGGCTTACTTTAGAATTTTAGTGCTGATGAATATTTCTGTTCTAAACATCACTGGGCACACAAGGGATTTTGTTTCATTGGAGTCATTGCTGTGGGATGGTTCCTTAAAATGAACATACTGGTAAAGAGCATGAAGACTTTTATAGCTCTCATTATTGGGTGCCAGGGCAGCATACGGAAATTTCCAGTTCACTTGGGATGCAATTCCTGATATGCTGAGCTGTGAGAGTTGTTATTAAAGTAAATGAATTTTTACATAACCTTATTCCCTCAGCTTCTGTTTCTGATTAAATTGCATGATAAGGTATGGTACAAGTATCCTTCAAAGTATTTACCTCAGGACCATGTTTGATTAGAAAGATTATTCTCTGGGAACAAGCCACTTGGAAAATGTTTCTGTATCTGAAGAAACCTGACTAGATCTTTCTGCACAGAAATAAGTCTCCAAATGACCCAGGGAGTCAGCAAACTGTGGTCCCAGGCCACCTGCTTTTGCAAATAAAGTTTTATTGGAATACAGCCACACTAATTTGTTTGCCTATTGTCTATAGCTGCTTTCTTTCTATAACTGCAGAGTTGAGTAGTTGTGATACAAACCATATGGCCCACAAAGCGTAAAATATTTATTATCTGACCCTTTACAGAGGTAGTTGGCCAACCTATAAACTATGTGTGACACAGGGTAACTAAATACCACAGAAATCTTCCATATTTTTCTCACCACAGGCAGGATCTTTCCGACTATCAATGAAACTTTGAAGGATTGTGGCATGTGGAAGAAGAAAAGAGTTCAGTCAAATAGCGTTGGGATAAAATTAGGTAAGTTAATGGTGCAATAAAGTGAGAAACTAGAAAAGAAAATCCAGAAGTTAGGTAAACAACTATAGTAATGGTGTATGCATTCCAAATATTAAAACTTCATCACATTTTAATCGTATGGACTTTACCAGTGGAACTTTTGAAGATGATTAGTTTATGCACCTGATGAAGCAATGGGTTAATACAACACGAGGATAAAGTGTAGCCTGCAACATTCTCACTCGACTTGTTGGCATTAAGGGCACGAAGAGCTGAAGAAGTTATTGTCAAGTTGATTATCTCTTATCTGCTGACTGATTCGAATTTTGTCCTCTAACAGAAGACCTGTCCTAATGGTCATCATTCATACATTTGCTGTGTGAGCACAGTAAAGAGGTCTCAGCCATACACTGAGGTGGGTGAGAGCTTGAAGGAACAGACGCTGCCTACTGTGCACTTTGGAGGGGAAGGATTAAGCAAGAAGAGTGTGAGGAGCTTACCAGGCAAAGAAAATATTAACAAGGACATTCTAGATATTTCTGTAGTTTTTGTGAGCTCAGCGAGTTGGGACTCTAAGAGTAGAACATGTAAAATGGGGAATGGTGAGTGATGAAGAAGCAGGCAGGAAACTTGTGAACCATTTTAAGAAGCTTAAAATTCACCCTGCAGGCAATGGGCAGTTACCTGAGGTTGCAGGCAGGTGTAAGGTATGATGCGCCTAAGGGCCACTAGGGAGCTTATGGAAGACAGATTGCAGGACAAAACAACACGGAGGCAGCAAGATGAGTGGAACAATTGCAATGGTATTGGGGTAGAGAGCCAAGGCTATGTTCTGTGGAAAGGTGATCAAATGTCCCTCATGTACAGAAGAATCTAAAGTCTAGAAGAGACCTAAAATAAGTATAGGGATTATTTGGTTTAGGAGATCCAAAGGCCACCATTAAAGTGTTATCTAGGCAGTCCCTAGTCAGGAAAGGGAAGACTGATTTAATATACATGGTGACTTTCAGTGGTAGTTATAATGTATTTTTTAGGATTTAACTTAAATGTTAGCTATGGACCTCCCTATCTCATAAAAAAGGAAAAAAATCATCTGTGTACTTTTCCCTCTCAGCCCCAAAGAGTCCCCCACCCAGCCTAGACCAGACTGCTTAGCAGCTGTTCAACTGCCCTAACAAAGCTATAAAGTGGGTGATAAGAAATGAATTCCATATCCAGTCTTCTCAGTTTACAAATTTGTCTAGAAGCCACAGGGACACCCAAGAAGTTGGCATGGTACAAACAGCCTGTATATCAATACTTTATGTGTGATACATACATTGATTTTCTAAGAAGAGCTTGGTTTTCTTGAACATGAAATACTGTATCATAATATATCGTAAGAATTTTAAAAAAACATTATCACATAATATATAACATGAATAGTGTTTTTATAAAACTAAGGAATAGCAAACTTCTATGTAAACTGGACTTCTAACTGAATGAACACATAGAATCATAAGCTTCCCTGGGACAGAAGCTGGCACTGTGCACTGACAGTACAGAGAGGGGACCCTGATAGATGCAGATGGACACACAGAATTAGTCATCACAGCTCCTGGGTGAGTGCTAACCAGGGAAGGACTTAACATGGGGGGGCGATAGGTATAGGGGAATGATGCCAGGGCTCCTGCTCCTTTAAGGTTCCCTGTTCCTGTTAAGGCTCCCAGCTCAGTTTTAATGAGTAAAAGTGGATCCAGAGTTGACTGTAAAATGCTTAGGTGTACTTTGCACTTTGTGGTCTGAATTGCATCTGCTCAGCAGATGGGAATTACCCACATTCTGACGTTCGTCATGAATAATGGGCTGAGCAAGAGAGGAGTTCCTCAATCTTATCACGCTATTTGGCCGGAAGAAACACTTTGTATTTAATTTTATAAACTGTAATATGCATTGACATATTGGACAGCATGAAGAGTGGAAATGAGTTATGCCCTGCATCCACAGATAGAATGAATGTCAAATTTTAGTTGTAATAAGAGTTCTCCCTCATTTTAGTAATGACTTTACAGCATAGTTCAGTGGCTATCTGATCCTTTTCCTGGAAACCAAAAAACCCCATCTCATTCTTTACTAAGTGATGCTTACAATTTGGACAAAGGCAAACCAGAAATACTGTTGTAGGTTGTAGCCCAACACAAGCTTCAGAGATTGCCACATGACACAAAATAAACTTCAGTGGAAAATACAACCCAATGTAGGCACCAAAGGCAAATTTGGCCATGGCTGTGCTTCCTGAGTTTGCGTTATTTCTGCCTCTTGGAGACTTGCTGAAAAATGTTCAGGCTCCCAGCCAGGCAGACACCGAACCACATAGTGACAGCAGCACTAGAGACAGCATTCTGCTGTGTGTATTGCCATGTTTAAGAGCAGGAACCTAAAACATTCGAAAGAGTCTTTTCCGCGAGATGAGGAATTGAGGTAGAATAAAAATGCTAGCTTGCTGTCTTACACAGTCACCCCTCCCAATTTTGTTCATAATGTTACATTTTAGCAATGAGATTAACTATTTAATGTCAGCTTCAAAAAACTGAATTTAAAACTTAGAATTATTTTTACAAAAAACGTATTAACACGTAAAGATAGCAAATTGATCATTTCCTGGGAATTAAGGTTGTGATTTTTTATTTTATGTGTTGTAGTTCTGTATACTTTTCAAACTCTATATAGTAAGTGCATAATACAGTCATAATGTTTTCATAATTTTGCTTCCATAAACATGTAATATGAACTCCTGTATGTTTTTGGAAAGGGGAACCAGGAAATATGGGGACAAAAGAACGAGTAAAGCCTTATCATTAAGCTCTTTGCCAAGACAAACCATCATTCCATATTACTGACGTCTGCAAGCAGTAGCAGAATTCTCTTAACCCACGTTATCCTTCGTTACTGTCAACTTGAATCCTGGAATTAAAATTGCAAACTCCTGCCACCCCTCTTCCATAAGTGGCTACAGCTCCAGTTCTTTTTGTCTTTGGCCTCATCTCCTGGCTCAAATGATGAGGAAAGAAGACTGCTTTTCAACCTTTGCTTAGAGACTTTCTTCAGCTAGCAAAGTAGGTTATTCATTTCCATTGTAAATGAAGGGATTGGGTTCCACAGTTTGAATACTGAGAAGCTGGGAAGGGAAGGGCTATCTCGATTGAAGCAAAAATGCAAAACCTGAATGATCAGGGAGCCCTGAATTTGTTTAACTCTCCCGACTTCCTTCAAAGGACCGCCCTTTTTGAAAAGGAAGGGTTTTGAACATCTTTAGCAACTCTGCTCAAGTATCATTAATTATTGCTGGTGGTTGGGATGATGGTGCCTGTGATTTGTTTGCCTTTTTCTTCCAAGCAGTTCTATTCTAGACCCTAAGTCTCTGTCAGTGCTGACAATTGATAATGAAAAGGACCTGGGAGTTTCCTGAAATCCATTAGTAATCTAATCAGTAAGGTAATATAACTAGACTTGTCTCACCTCCACCACATAACCACCCGCTGGCTGCTTTGGGCCATTTTGTGACTTTTGTATTTTCTGAGGTATACATCTTTTTAAGATTACCCCTGTAAACAATGGCCCTGGAGCCATTAACGAATAGATCTATCAACTTCTCTCAGGTCCTTAACACCTAGAACTCAGATAAGAGCAAAAGGATTAAAGATTAACGTATAATTTCACAATATTAAAAAGAAATTTGAAGTGACTGATGGCTAGTCGGTTGATAGAAAACAAAAACCCCCAAAATGTTTTCTTGATTATGAAAGCTCCACTGTTTAAGAGGGGAGCTGTAGCTACTCAGAACAATGTCACTAGATGTTGGTAAGACATGGAAGAGGGGATAAAAAGGGAGAGGCAAAGAAGGATCGTATCATTTATTAAAATGCTCGTGCTTCTGAAGAAGACAGGAATGTGCTTTAGAGCTGATACCTGATTTTGAAGAGAATTCCTTTATAAGGGTAACTATCAGATTTTATATTTTAACACACCAGCTTGTTTTCTAACAACCTCAGATAAAGGAAGACACTTATCTACTCTCTTTCCCTCTATGGTTTGGCTTCTGAAGATTTTTATGAAAAATTCACAGCCTATTATTCCAGTTGGCGGCTGCAATGCCCAGCTTCCGCATCAGACCTTGGTTTCTGTTATCACATGCCGCTGACTGCCTAAGGGCAGCCCAAGCAGTTTGTGAATGGGGAAGAAAGAATGAGGGAAGTCTATGCTCTACAATCTCCTTTTCTGGCCTGAAACACAGAGAAGTATGGTCTCTGGCTCGCAGCCCTGACACTATTTGCAAATCAGTACTGATCTTTATATTCTATTCTAATCCAATGTAGGGACTTGAAACTACCTCCACTTCGATGGAAACTACCTCCACTTAGATGGAAACGCTTCGATGTTTCTTGTTGTAGCTGATGGTTTTGGAGAGAACAAAGAAATATTTAGTGCCCACGAAAAAGCTGTTTGAAAACTACAGAAAAATTATGTGTCCTGAATGTGTGGACAATATGAAACACAGTGGTAGATGTTAGATAAATGGTCCTAAAACCGGACCTGAAGGGCTTGTTGAAACAGATCATGAGTGGCACCTCCAAAGTTTCTTATTGAGTACCTTGACTTCACAGTCTGATGCCCCTTGTTCCCTTGAGATGGGGAAACTATTCTGTCAAGCCTTTCGGACTGATACGCCTTTCAGCCACTTGGACCATCGGGATTGTTACTATAGAGTGTCTGAAACACAACAGGGGGTCAGTGATCCCCGGGGCCATCTACGTGAGCATGAACTAGAGACAGGGCTTTCCTTACAGGGCTTTGACGGTGCTCTTCTGTAATGCCGCCGTGACTTTGACCACCGATTCTCTTTACACCGGAAAAAATACATTAAGCAGCCTCCTTGTCTCTATTCTGGGCGTCCTCCATCTACTCTTCACACTCTATCCAGAGTATGTAGAACATACAGAAGCATATCATCTGCTTTGGTTAACGTCCTTAAATGTCTCTCTACTGCTCTTGGTATAAAAACCCCAAATCCTTATCACAGCAGGTAAAGTCCTGCTTGGTCTCTCTTCCTCTTTAGCCTCTTTTACAGAGATGCTTTTTCCTGTGTCCTGCACCTCAGCCACTCTGGGAACTTTCACTGGCTGGACCTCTGCGCTCCCTCTGGCTGTGAAGATGTCAGGCTGGTTCCTCGTGTCAGGAGTGCTATCCTGCTGACTCTCTTCAACTTGTTAGCTTGCTTCACCTTCAGATCTCTGCACTTCCCTGCTTAGGCTAGATCCTTATTTTCTCGTAGAACTTGGTTCTTTTCCTTCTGAACGCTGACCTCATTTTGTTATCAGGCTTTTAGAGCTATGGTCCTCACTGTGATTTCCAGAGCAGTAGCATTTATACCACCTGGGAACTTATATGTGCAAATGCTCACTCTACCCCAGACCTGCTGAGTCAGAAACTCTGGGAATGGGGTCCAGCAATCTTTATCTTACCAAGCCCTCCAGAGATTCCGATGAAGGCTCAAGTTGGAGATTTGTGGCTTCAGACTACAACCTCCATGAGAGTAGGGCTCTTGTCTGTTTTTGCTCAAAATTGCTACCCCAGCTTCTAGTCAGCGTCTGGCTAATGGTGTGCTCTCAGCAACTGTTTGTTTAGGGAATAAAATATAGAAAACTGAATGCTGAGCAATATTTAGAGGGGAAAGATCTTTTACCAGCATAGCTAACATGACCAGAAATTCAAGTAAACTCTGTGTCATCTATTTCTAGAGTCTTTGAATTTTGACCTCATCAGACTTTCTACTGAAACATTTTCAGTGTGTATTGGGCAGACAGATGATCTTGTTGTTTTTTAATGGACTAAAGTGATAAAATAGGTAAATGTGGAGTAGATAAATTTTATTGTGAATAACAGTCATATTGGTGTGCTCAATGACTGTTAACAATATATACTCATAGAAAAATATCTGATAATAAAGCTTAACGACCCTTTTCACTAGTCTGGGGGTGATATTATTGACCTTTATGTAAAATTGTGATATCCAATTTCTCACAATAAAAATGAATTTTTACTAGGTCACCAGACACGAATAATGGGAATGTTTACATAAATTTAAAAGAAAAACTCTCACATAGAAAAAGATTCCTCATTTTTAAAGGAGATGGTCCTACACATGTCTCAAACTTTTTGCCCTGGCTTATTTTAAAATCCTGACTCCTATCAAAATATGTCAGGGAGGACTCCCTTATCCGTTATTAAAGACAAAAGTCCAACAGTCTTCAGAAGAGTGGTGCCCTGTCTTTATACACCTACCTGCAGGGCATGCTGGGGCTCGCAGTGTTTGCGTCAGTTCCTTTGATCCAGAGAAGACCCAGGCCATGGACCTGGGCAAACATTGCCCTCTGGTTCTGCCCTCCAGGTAGGACGCAGCCTCTGGAACACTGGCTCTTTGTGCTGAATTTGTGCTCAGAGGTGCAGGTGGCTGCTTTCTTTGTTTCAGCAAAGGGTACCGGCCAACATGCTTGGCAACAGGAACTGTTTGGAGTGATGCACTTTCTGCTCAAATTTATTACATCTTGCTAATTAAAGTTAGTTAGTAAGGACAGGAATGCACATGTGCCTTGTGGCCACTGTTGGAAGAGCTGCAGCCTGCAAGGGTTTGTATTAGGTTCCTAAGTAGGAGAATAAAAAAATCTAACAAGTTCCGAGAGTGAAATCTGATCTACATTCTAAAACTGGATTTGAACTCTTTTTTCAAATTCAGGATTGGCATTTGCTCACCCCTAAAATGCCCTGATTTTAGCCTAAGATTTGAAGTGAAAGCACTTTGAAGGCAACTATAGGGAACCACTTTTTTTTTTTTTTTTTTAATACTCAGCTCACTTAGAATATTTACCATGTGAAGCAACGGAGCAGTGACAACCCCAGGCAAGGAAACAGCAACTGGAATTTTAATCATTTGAGCATGGAGTTAACTTATGCCAATACCCTTCACTCAGGGAAGTTTCTAAACTCAGAAAATTCTTATCCAGGAGTAAGACATAAATGTTATATTACTTACTGTGCTATTAAATCAATACCTCTTATTTCATGGATCATATATTTGCTGAAAGCAAAATTTTCATTAAGGAGAGTCTATTTTCCTATTAATTTTCAGCATTTTCATGTATTTCTGTGCATGAAAATAAATATCCCTTAATAAGTTGGTGATTTCTGTCTTGCCAGAACAATGTCTGTCACAGAATGGGAGCTGAATAACTACTTAAGTGAATAAGTGAAGAATGGAGGGGTTTATGACAAGCTGGATATCATAGGTAGTCAATGGTATCATTATAATTTTTGGTGACTATTTTGTAAAGATTTCCCTGAGTTCCAGAAATTTTGTTTATTTCAGGTGGGCAGAAGTTCTCAAACTTTAAGCCTTTCCTCCTCTGAGCAGTAGTTTCTAGACTCTAGTAATACATCAGAATCACCTGATTAGCTCTGAGGCGGAGCACAGCATCTGCATTGTTAATAAGCATCTTGATCGGAAGGCAGGTGACCCCTGGACCATATTTTGAGGAATGCTATCTTCAAGTCCAGTGTTTGCGTAAATGCTATATTATTTTTACTTTACCACCTGGAATGCCAATAATACATGGATACTAGGGTCTGAAAGGGTCTCTGTGTATAGAAGATAAACTGCAAGTGCCCAATTCAGTCAATTCAAAATATGACACAAAATAAGGGTCACTAGAAATGCAGACACTTTGGAAATATCCTTCCCCAGAATATGTGGTTTCATTTTAACATATTTCATTGTAGGCCAGTTATAAAATGTGAATGCATATAGGTTCTCAAATTTTGTTAGTTTTCTTTCTCTTCTTATATTCTAAATGATTAGAATGTATGTATAAAAATATTTTCAGCGATTAAAAAGTTACAGAATGCTGGCTTCAAGGCTATTTTGTGGGAAAGTGATTGATACAGACTGGCTGAGGGCTATGGCTGTGCTGTTCAAAACTAACTATTCATGTACTGCTTTTATGAGTTTGGCTAACTCCAAGTATAATCTGTTATCACTTAATATTTTTCTAGTTGATGTTTCTCTTTTTATATATTTATTCAACAATTATGTATTACTTATTGCATTCATATTTGCAGAATTATATATGAAACACTACCCTCTCCCCTTAAATTTTCAGTCTTATTTGGGGAATAAAATAAATAAATATAATACATTAGAAAGTGAGAGTGTTCTGATAGCATGTGCTTCAGGATGGGTGTTTTCATTAGTTACAGGACCCATGGTTGTGAGTGACAGAAACCCAACCAAGTTACTTAGTAACTTCGTTACTAAGTAAGCTTTTATCTGTCCTGAGCAATAATGTTTGTGAAATCAAAGATTTCATGTGCTACTTATATTTTTCTAATGCTTTCCAAGAGTGTTCAAATAAAAACCAATTATTCATGTTTAACCTAAAATCATCTCATGTATCAAGGACATACAGGTACCTCACCTTGGGAAAGAGGATGCAAAAGATACTTAGGTCTTACCTTCAAGGGGCTTACATTCTACCTTGGGAAACCAAGCATCTGTTATGAGGCAGTAAAGACAAGGCAAGAAGCCTTAAGCTGTTGGTGGGAGAGGCAGATCATCAAACTATTTTAGAAAGCTAATTTGTAACAATAACATTAGATTTACTTGTATACTTTGATTCAGTAATTACACTTCTGTGAACTAGTCCTTGTGTATTCAAAATATTGGAGCCATCTTGAAGGTCAACATTAAAGGAATTATATTATGACATTTCTATATTGTTGAGTGATATAGTATCATTAAAATCATCTTTAGGAAGATTATCTTAATAGTATGGGGAAATATTTGTAATATAATGCCAGGTGTGTAAAACAAGATATAGAATGATCTTAACTATATAAAATAAAATCCTTAGAATATGGGGAATATGACAAAATTAAACAGTATATTTTCTGAGTAGTAAGATTATGAATAATTTTATTCTTTCAATCTATATGTTTCTATATTTTCTCAGCTTTTATAATATAAATATATAAAATACAATAATTTATAAAATAAACATACTTTCATAATTAGGAAGTAAACATTTTAAAAGAACAAATACACAAGTAATTAACAGGCTAATTAAAATCTTACTGCAGTTCAGGGAGGATTTCATGGGAAAAGTGAGGAACTGAGACTGGGAAACTATAAAATATTACAAAGGAAACAAAAGTTGACCTGGTAACCACCAGTGTATGGAACAGGTGTTTATTTCAGTGAAAATTCTTGATTTTCATACTGTGATTACACAGATGAATAAAAGGAATGTGGTGTCCAGGAGGAGAAGTTACCATCAGCTGCTCATGGCTACAAATGAGATTGACATGAATCAATTAAGAACAGAACAAAGAGCTTCATGAAGCTGGAAGAAAGCTGTTCTAGAGAAACAGAGGATTCAAGGACTGAAAATAAAGAGAAACACATGTGAACACATAGCAGGATTGGGAAGAACAGGACCACCCCTTGGAGCAGACATGAGTTAGGGAGGGCACTGGGACTTCTCTATGACATTTGTCTTGAGGTTTTATAGGGGAAGAGAGGTCATGGAGATGCCAGTGAGTGCAGAAGGGGATTGTGAATTGCTATTTGGATTACGTGGTGCCTGTTTAGGGTGTCTTTTAATCCGATCATAAGGGTAAATCTAAAGGTTTTGGTGAGAAAGGACCTTGCTTCCTCAGGAATCCAAGAGGCGAAGAGCAGCTGTGTAGCTGAAGTAGATGAAAAGGAAAACGACTGCAACCTCAGACTGCAACCTCAGAGAGGTGGCCCCAGGAGTAGTTTAGCAACACACTGAGGGCGGGGCTGGTGGGAGATGAGAATCAGGATTCCATGGGCTGACCTGAGTCAAGCAGAGTTGAATAACAGGAAAATACGTACAAGGGTTCGTACATTCTTCTCTTATGCCGTGTACTGTTTCTTCTCGAAACTTCCCTCCCAGTGTGGTAAATTTGTTTTCCTGGCTGGTTAAACTTACACTGCACAGAAGGCATTTACGTAAAAAGGAACACTGGTGTAGACCCAGGGCTACTGTCTTTGTAGACACCTTTGTTCAATGTTTCTGTAATTTTCTCTGTGGTAGGGGGACCTTCTTGGGGCTGTGCTGGGCTCTTACCCTGTTCTGCCCTTTCTGTCACTCTCTCGTGAGCCTCTTCCCTTTTCTTCACAGCCTCTCCCATCTTCTCCGTCATCCCTCTATCTTGAATCTCATTTGCCTCCTGCTTCTCCTGAAGATCACTCACATGCTTTTTTTCATCATTTTCTCTTCCCAAACCATCACCTTTCAGGTCCTCTCAACAATGTCTGTCTTGTTACCATGTCCATCTCTTACTTCTCTCTAGGATCTTTCTGTCTCTCTTCCCTTTGGTTTCATATGGATGTTACTTTCTCTGACTTTCATTATCAATCATCTGCACTTATTTTAAAAATTAATTTCTGCCTTTCATTTCAATTTCCCATTTTCTCAACTTCCCTCTTCTCCTTGTATCTCCAGCAACACTTTAGCTACCTTAACATCCCAAAGTGGTGTTTTCTATACTCACCCACTCTATCACTGCTCCTCCTCTCTGTTCAGTGCCCACATTCCTTCTGTCCACTTTCCATCCGATGCACTACTGCCTCGCCTTGTTGTTTCCTACTTTTCCTTTCACTCTTTTCTAACCCTGGACCTTGAATCTTCTCTATCGCACTTATTCCCTTGGTGATATTAGTCAGTCTCAAAAGTAACTTGTCCAGGACTGAACTCCCGATCTCCTACCCCAAACCTTCTCCTCCTGTAGTCTTTATAATGTCAGAAAGTATTAACTCCATCCTTCCTGACCCAAATCCTTGGAATCATCCTTAATTATTCTCTTTCTCTCATACCCACATCTAATCCTTCAGGAAATCCTATTGTTCCTTCCTTCAAAGTATACCCAGAATCTGACCATTTTTCCTCACCTCCACCGCTGCCACCTTGGGCCAAGCCGCCATCATCTCTACTCTGGACTATCAGCTCCTCGATAGTTTCTCCGCTTCTATCCTTGTCTCCTCTTCAGTCTGTTCTTAAAGCAGCAGCCAGACAGATTCAGTCACTCGTGTACTCAATAATCTTCAATGATTTCTCATCTTGTAAGTGGGAAAGACAAAGTCTCAGTGGCCTATGAGGCCTTACATATTCTGGTCCCATTCTGTCTCTGACCTCACCTTCTCCTACTGTCCTCCCTATGTCACTTTCCCATACCAGCTTCCTGCACCCTTACAGGCGTGTGCCTGCCTCGCGGCTGTGAACTTGGTGTCCCCTTTCCTGGAAGGGGACCTGGGAGGCTCCCAGCCAGATACCCACACAGCTCACTCGCTTCCCTCCTTCAGGCTTTTCCCTACTGCTACCTCTTTCCTGACGCTTTCCTTGGCCATCTTATAAGAAGTCATAACTCACTGCTCTCTACCCGCCGCAATCATTACTCCCCTTCCAGCTTTATTTTTATTCTTCATATCTTTCAGCACCTAATGGTGCATCTTGTTTTACATTTGTCCTACATTTTGACTGTATCCCTCTTTTAGGAGGCAACCACATGAGGGTAAGGGTTTTGTTTCATTCATTACTGAACGCTCAGGGTCCACAGGAGTATAAACTGCTTTTAGGAAGCAGTTTATAAGTATTTGAGGAATGAATGAGTAACTCATCTATCTTTTACTTCCTGCCTTCTTCCCACCTCTTAGATTTCATGCTTATCCTCCAGCTGTGGCTTTAATTCCATTTTTGACCATATTTGTTCCTTTTGTTTTCCTATTGTGCAATCCTGCGTCATTTATACTACTTTCCTCTGTCATTTATTTGGCTTTGTTTCTCTTCCCTGTAAGACATGGATCACATTCCAGGGCGACTTGTTTTTTCTTCTTACCTTTGTGTCTTTCCCCTCTTCAGCTTCTGCTCTAGCTCAGCCAGGTTCATCTCTTATCTGTACTCTTACAGTTTTCAAATCCCTGCTCTATTATTCCTAAACCAGCATAAGATGCTATCTGCTGTGTATAAGAAAATAGCCATAGCTGTTGTCCATCTATTGCATAATCTAACATCAAGAGGGAAACAGTAAAAATGAAGTATGTCCTGAGGAGCAAGAGGGGGAAGGAGAGGCCAGGAAAGCCTGGTTTAGGCCCATAGGCTACCTCTTTGGATATATTATTTATGAGGAGCCTCGGATCCTTTACTTAATGCTGCTCCTGAGAACTGTGACAACTATTAAAATAGAAATTTGGCTCTTGGTGAAATTAGACCACTATTTATGAAATATGAGTGAATAGGCTATGGCTTTTCAGTCTTTAGGAACATATTTATTCAATTTCTAATTCAGTGTCTCAACTGATGATTCATATCACTGATCTTGTGGATCATACATCTTGCTTTTTTTTATTGACACACATTTAGACTTTATTATAATACCTATGGAAGACCCAAATTTAGGCACTCTTTATATCATCTTTTCTGAAATATTTTACAAAGCCCTCATAATTTTTATAACATTTAATTCACTGGGTTCTCTTTGTAGCAAATGAGAAAAATTAGAAAATGTAATGATGCCATTTTCCAAGTTTTTCCAATACAGTTAAAGTTTTCAAAATGAAGCTTAGAATGACAAAATGCATAATACACATAAGGTGTACTCCACAAATGACTGATAACTAGAATAACATATAACACAGGTGTACAGTTACCTGGTAATGAATGTCCTCTCATTGATGAAGATCCAAGAAGAGGACTGGTGAGCCATCATAGTCATTTTCTCCCCCTTTTTGAGATCATCTGAGGCTACCCTAAAACATTAGAATAATATTAATGATATGTTCCTGTGATGCATTCATAAATTAGTTTCTGCCTTAAACTGAAATTATTTGTTGTGTCCCTATTGTGTAAAAGTATTTTGGGGAGAGTATTTAAGTAGTGTTTTTTGTATGGGCATGAGGGTTGGGTTGGGGGGGCCGGGAGGAAAGAGAGCTTTCTTTTGACCATGTGCCTGCTCTGGATCTTACACTCTGAATGTGGGCCATTTGATGGATGTTATCTCATTTACTCCTCAGACCATGCCAGCAAAGTAGGGGTGTTATTTCCATTTCACTTAGTAAGCAGTGGAACAAATAATTTGAAGCAAGGTCTGAATGTCTTTAGGGTTTCCTCTTTTTTTTCTTTCCAGAATTGTTTTTGCAGCTTGAAAAGGGTTTGAGTTTCTATAAATTTGTCTGTTCTAAGATTCTTTTAAAAGATTTTTTTCCTATGTCAAAGGGAATTAATTTTGAGGATAAGTTCGGAGTTCTAACTACAACTCACTTTGAGTGGGTTTCTAAATGGCATCCTCTAAACCTGCTTTTCATGGTTATTCACAGGATAATTTGTTTTGGGCACAAGTAATAATGTGTTGTTTTTTCCCCGTCCCCTTCCACCCCCTCCCCCACCTCCATATAGCTTTAAGATGTTTAGGTGTTTTACTCCATTCTTATTACTCAATACATGCTTTTGAGAAAAATCTATTTTATTCTCTTTTGATATCAGTTTCCCATTTTAAACTGAAAATTATATTCTGCATATAATTTATGGAAAATAGTAGTAAAGGAAGAGGAACATATAATTTAATTTTGACCATCTAAAGAAAGATGATAAAGAGGGCATATGAAGAAGTACTAGATGAGCCAGAAATACGTAGCTTGACATAACGGTTTTCCCCTTGGTAATCAGTTCAAGAGACTGACAGCTGTGTGATAGAGAAGGGGAGAGAGAAAGGCAGACAGGGGTGGAGCAAGATTTCTAACAAAGGACAAAACAAACTGCAATGTTGGCCCATGAAAAATGCTACTGATTTGCAAATTTATAAGTGAAATCCTGGACCAGAGACGTGCTGATAATCACTTCCCAGTTCACGGCTGTACTAGCCATGCTCCCAGCAATGCAGGGATCCAGTATGTCTGAATCTGGCATAACTCCCTTTATGAGGAGTCCTATTTCTGAATTTTTAGTATCTGATTTGGAATACACGCTAAGAATTTTCTTCATTTTTCAATTTATCCACAGTTCCGATACTACCAGGTTTTAGTGATTTAAAATTTATCCTCCTGCTCCATCTCTCTATAAATGCATAGATGGGCTTAGGGTGTTGGAAGCTGCTGTTTCCTGGTGCAGAGCTCACGCTTTATTGAGAAGTGTAAAAAGGAAAAAAAAGAAAAAGGCCCATGAGGAATTCCGTCTAGTTGAAATAATGTTTCTGAAGCCTTCCTGATTTTATATTTTATAGTAAAATTTCTAGATACTTTTGAGAAAAAATTACCTGTCTCCCTGTTATATTTGTAAATAAAATTTACAAATTTTATTTGTAAAATAAAATTGACTTGTGAAAAAAATTCATTTAGTTTTAAACTTCTGTTTATATAGCAGCTCAGTGTTATTTTCTTTAAAAAGATATTAAATTCCCAAAGGCTTATGTGATCCAAAAAGAGGCATGTTGCAATCATTGAAATTTTGGGGGGCAACATGATAATACAAGCTAGCTAAAGTAGAGAAGAAATCCTAGGGCAATGT
Source organism: Balaenoptera physalus (assembly GCF_965194825.1). Lineage (NCBI taxonomy): Eukaryota > Metazoa > Chordata > Mammalia > Artiodactyla > Balaenopteridae > Balaenoptera > Balaenoptera physalus. The sequence goes on along the minus strand of NC_138884.1, from coordinate 60,357,303 downwards.
TTGGCGGTGTGCAGAAAAAAGGAAGATGTACTGTGTAAACTGAAAAACTAGAGAAACTGTGGCCCAAGGCAAGGAAGGATCAGGAAGTTTGGTAAGTCTGTTTTTGGAGTATTTCTAGAAGAAATTCTCTCCTGTATGATTCTGTGCAAGGGAACATATTCCTTCTATTCCAGCAATTGAATTCAAACTGACAGAACCCTGTCCCATCTCACAAACACAGCTTGAAGTTACCAGGCAGCCAAAATCAAGCTCTGACTTGCAGGGTTGATTAAGTGTGAAGTAACATCTTTCCAGTCTCCTTCAGGCTCTGGAAACTGTGGTCAGACATGAGTAATAACCTCCTTTATGTCTTCATATAAATGGCATTAGGGTGTGACCAGAGATTTTATATAATATTTTCTAGTCATTCCATTTTGCAGAAATAGAATATTTAATTATCATTGCTTCAAGCCTATAGAATCATAGGAGCTATAGCCAGGATAAAAAGGTAGGCTAGAGAGAAAAGTTCTGTTTTTTTTCTTTTAACATCTTTATTGGAGTATAATTGCCTTACAATGGTGTGTTAGTTTCTGCTTTATAACAAAGTGAATCAGTTATACATATACATATGTTCCCATATCTCTTCCCTCTGGCATCTCCCTCCCTCCCACCCTCCCTATCCCACCCCTCTAGGTGGTCACAAAGCACAGAGCTGATCTCGCTGTGCTATGCGGTTGCTTCCCACTAGCTATCTATTTTGCATTTGGTAGTGTATATATGTCCATGCCAGTCTCTCACTTTGTCACAGCTTACCCTTCCCCCTCCCCATATCCTCAAGTCCATTCTCTAGTAGGTCTGTGTCTTTATTCCCGTCTTACCCCTAGGTTCTTCATGACCTTTTTTTTTTTTTTTTCTTAGATTCCATATTTATGTGTTAGCCTAAGGTATTTGTTTTTCTCTTTCTGACTTACTTCACTCTGTATGACAGACTCTAGGTCCATCCACCTCACTACAAATAACTCAATTTTTTTATTTTAAAAAAGAAGGGGAGGAATTTCCTCCTTTTCCTTCTGAAGCAGGTCGTTTTGATTTTGGTTGGGGTAAGCTGTGTGAAAGACATTCTATGTTTTCTTTCTCCAGGAGAATACCAGCAAAAAAAAAAAAAAAAAAAAAAAAAAAGAAAGAAAGAAAGGGAGAAAGAAAGAAAAAAGATAAAGAAAAGCTATCCTCACAATATCCTGATGCATAGTTTTTCCTTATAGTGAGCTATGAGCACATCTCAACAGGCATAATGTAATATTCAAGCTGTAATAGTCAAGCTGTAATAGTCAAGCTGAATGCTTGACTAGTTTCCCTTTATGCTTTTACCATTTTGATCATCACATCATCTTGTTCACAAACCTTCTTGGGATCTCGTTCTTAGCAAATATAGCCCAAGTCTCTTAACCTGACATTCAGGCTTTCTGCAGTTTCACCCAAACCTACATTTCCAAACTCAAAATTGAAGCTTTCTTTAATACCAGGGCTTCTAGTCTAGTGGAATCATGTGTCATCAAGTCTCTTCTCACTATTTCCCTTTCCCTCATCATTGCAGGTTCTAGTATCTGCTCAAGTGGGATCGTCTCTATCTCCCCATGACCTGTTCTACACTGCTGTGATGCCGCTCTCTGCTGTCCATTGGTATTGTCATGATTGATTTACACCTTATCTAATTTTCTACTCATATCCTCTTGCTCAAAGGGTGGTGCCCCTCTAGTTGGGAATGTCATCCTCTTTGATAGCACATCATTGGAAGGGGGTTTTGTGGAGGACTCACGACAGAAGAGACAGAAGCTTAGCCAACCAGGCAAATTAACTGTATAGGTCAGAAGCTACAAGGGCATTTTATGCTCCCTTGGGACAGAGACACAGCAAGCTCCAAGAGCCCAACAAGTCCCAATTACTCAGTCACAAGATTTGGTCTGGGCTGTTTGGTTATATAGCCTTTGCTCTTGCTTCTAAAACCTGAGTTTTGCCCCTAGACTTTGTCATTCTAATCATCCTCAAAAAGAGTTACTGATGCTCCCTAGTGAGGTCCACCCCCACACACCCCCAGGTGGTCACCTTGCTACCCAAACATAACTTCTCCCTCCTGGATCCAAATTATTTATCATTATTTACCATCTATTCTTTACTTCTATACTTTTATTTCTCCTGTACCTCTCCTTCCACATTCCAGCACCCTGTATCTTGCCAAGTGGTTCATTTTCTCTCCTCATTTTCTCTGCCTCTTAGCAGCAACTGACAGAGTTGGTTGTCCCCTCCTTCTGGAACACTTTTTTTGGAGACTTTTGAGACAAAACAGCAATCACACAACCTTACTTTATTTCCTTGCTCTCACAGGTCTCAACTTTTTAGTCTTCTCTACTGCTTCCTCCTTTATATAAAATGCTGGCTAGTTCTAATAGTCTGTCCTCAGCCATCCTCTTTTCTCTAACTACACCTTCTTCCAGTTAATCTAATCCAGTTCCATCCCAGCCTCTCTGCTGAGCTCCAGACTCATGTCACTGCCTACTTTATCTCTACTTGGATGTCTATCAGGCATCTCAGTGTCAACATGGCCAAACCAGAATCACTGACTTTCTCCCATGCTCCAGAATTCCCTCCTTCACAATTCTTTCCAATCTACCCAACTGGGCACCAAAACTAAAACTCAGTCTTATTTTTTCCTCTTTCATCATAACTAGATTCCAATCTGAAAGTAAGTCCTATTGGTACCTCCAGTAGGTAACTCCAAAGCTTCTGTTTCCAATGCTACCACTCTGAGCCAACCCACCACCATCTTTCTCTTGGATTATTGCATCAGCCTCCTGACTTGTTTCCCTGCACCCACATCGTGACCCATATTCCATTCTCCACATGGCATCTAGGATGATAATTTCAAAGAGCAAATTAGATCTTGTCATTTCATGATTAAAACATTGCAAAGACTTCCAAGAATGAACTAGAATAAAATATAACCTCCTTATGATGACCCCCAAGATCCTGTCAGTCTGTTCAGTATTCATTCCCTTCATTATTTCCCTCATTGATTACATTTCATCTATCAATACATTGGCCTTCTTTCTGGTTTTCAGTCACTCCCTAAGCTCATTCCTGCCTCAGGGATTTGAACTTGCTGCTCCTCCTACTTGGAGCACCTTATCTCAGACCTTCACGTGGCTGCCTGTTTCCCATCACGTGGATCTCGGTCCCTGGGTCTCTTCTCTCAGAGGTTTTCCCTAAGCAATTCTCAGCCAGTCATTATCACATTATTTTCATCTAGGTACACATCAGTATCTGAAAGGATCTTATTTATTTACATTGTCTGTATTCCCCAACTACAACATGAACTGTTTAGGATGTGGGCTTTTTTGTTTGTTTGTTTGTTTACCTGTGCACATCCAGTTCTTAGAATTTTTCCTAGAACATGGAAGGGATTTAATTAATATTTGTTGAGTGACTGACTAAATGTCAAATTGTAGCTGTGACCCAAAGGACTAATTACTATTAATAAAACTTTTCTTGACCTCATAGTTAATATGATATTTTAGCTGGGACTAGAAGTCGGGGGTATTTTGAACTGAAGAAGCACAAAGTGCAAATTGACAGTGATGGGCTGAAGAATCATGGCAGTGGCTTTCTGATTGGCTCCATTCTATTTGTGTTCACAAAAAAAATTAGCTAAGGTATCATTAAAGATAGCAAAAATCGCTATGTAATTATATTGTCAAACTCATGATCTATGCTGAAGCAAATCATAGCTAGCTTCAGAAGATGTGATTAAACAATTTCAAAAGCCCTGGGACTTCCCTGGTGGCTAAGAATCCACCCGCCAATGCAGGGGACATGGGTTCGAGCCCTGGTCTGGGAGATCCCACATGCCATGGAGCAACTAAGCCCATGCACCACAACTACTGAGCCTGTGCTTTAGAGCCCATGAGCCACAACTACTGAGCCCACGTGCCACAACTACTGAAGCCTGAGCGCCTAGAGCCTGTGCTCTGAAAAAAGAGATGCCACCATAATGGGAAGCCTGCACACTGCAACGAAGAGTAGTCCCTGCTCACCACAACTAGAGAAAGCCTGTGCACAGCAAGGAATACCCAGTGCAGCCAAAAATTAATTAATTAATTAATTTAAAAAAAAACAATTTCAAAAGCCCTTACATTATTCTCTGACCCTAGAAATAAGGACAGTTGAATGGAAATTATGAAAGAAAAATGAAAATAGGATAAAATTTTTCTTCATAAGCAGTATATGCTAATTGAATAGGAAATAATATTGACCATGTCTGAATCCAAAAGTTGGCTAAGCAAAATATTCAAACAACTGAAATACCTGAAAGGTAAAAATGTGATTTAGTAAAAGTCCCATTTTATTATCAGTTGCTGAAGTGAGAAATAGATCTATGAATTCCAATAGTTTCCCTTTTCCATTCCCATTAACCATGATTCACTGCAAATTAAAATCTGGTAATGCCTTTGTGAATATCCTCTAAGTTATAAAGACTTGGTAAATTTAAGAGTCTGAGCTAGTTACCTCAAAAGGCTTAAGAGGAGGATAATCAGAGGTTATGATTAGCATAAAGATTTATTAACAAAAGAAAAATTACGGGTGTAGAAGCCTAAGGGTCTTACTTTGAATGTTCACAATTATTTTGGTAGAACAGAACAAACTATGACTTGAGGAGGAAGGTAGTTGTTAAAAATCTATATACTTTACTGGGAGGGATAATCACAAAGGGCTCTCCCATCCTGGGGCCAGAGCTTATTACTTAGATTGTGTATGAACTAAGATCACTTATTTAATGTTTGGCTATTTATTTTTTAATTATGTCCAGACAGAGTAGAGCTCAAGAGATATGGAATTAAATAGGCAAGTAATTAAATCCTGGAGAAAGAAACAGTCCTAGAAGTACTAGGCAGGTCTAGGCTGAAACAGACCTTGGAGGCTCAACAGGGAAGAGAGAAGACCAGGAAGATAGAATCAGTCTGAGCAGGCAGCAGGGTTCAGGAACCTGAGAAAGCAGAATAAGTCAGCACCAGTATTTGGGCAACGCTGAGGACAGAGAGCATCTGAGAGCATCAGTGGTTCACCTCTTCCTGCTCTGCATCCTGCCTAGATGTGGGCTTGCCTGGACTGGCCAGAATGAGGCCAGAGGATGGGAGGTGAAGCCCAGTTAACTCAAAAGGGCTGGTCATTTAAAGTACCTTCCTTGGTCCAAGCATGGATTAATTAAATGGTTGTTTGTTTAAAAGTGGGAAACTTGGCTCCCTCCTTTGTATATCAACAAATATTTCATGAGCTCCCTCTCTGTGCTGCTGCTGTGCTAGCCAGGAAGTGTAGCCTGCATCTGTATCTGCAGCTCCTGATTCCTGAGGCCCCTGCATGCAGGAAGTGTCAAAGTGGTCATGATTTTACAACGAACCAAAAAAAATACATGTGCTAATTTCCTTGGGTCCTCCAGCCAAAGAGAATTTCTCCTGCCTTTGAACTTCGATAGCAAAATAGCTGCAGCTTTCTAATTACTTACTACTTTCTCTCCCTAATCATATTTTATTTTACCTGATTTCCTTTAGAACAGGATGATTGCTCATTTCATTTTTGTATCTCCTAGAGTGAATGTATATATGCAAGTATGTAGAGAAGACATATATAAAATTATGAATATCTGTATATTCAAGATGTGGAGAGATGTACAAAAATATTAACAGTAAAATTGAGAGCTATGAAATTGAGTGATAATTATTTTCTTTTTGATTTCATATGTACTTTCTAAGTCATATACGAGGAACATATCTTAATAACACACACCATAAAAATTCCAAAAAAAGAAAAAAGAGCAGAGAGTATAACATTAGAATAGCGAGTGTGTATTTCAATTGTGAATTAAGATTAAAGGCTGTATGCGTGGTGGGTTTTGTTTTAGTTATTATTTTTGCCTGAAGAAGCAACGGAAAGTTACAAATATGTATTTACCTCTAAAATAAAGCTGTTTTCTCTAAGCTCTGACGTGGAACCTTGTAGAAGAGAAGAGTAGACCCGTATACAATTACATAACTTCAAGGAAGCAAGACAAAACATCTATAATTCTAACCGTTATCCAATTCTTAGAAAACAGGAAAAGAGTCAAGAAAAGTATGGTTTCTGGTAAATATTTGGCTCCATATTTTTTCTAAAGAGTGTGTGTCATTTGCAAAGATGGTAAAAGTTGAGCGTTGGACTATAATCACTATCACTTTATTAAGTGATATTGATTGCAGTTAGGGAATGTTTGTTTTGAGATACAAACAAAAATGTAGTACAGTGCTTGAATTTAAGACAGGATAAACAGGATGAATATCAAACAACCAGGCTTCTATGTGAGTCTACCATCACCGTCAGTCCAGTGGAATCTAATTTGAAATGCCAAACCTTTAGTATGCTATTGCATATTTACATGGCGCTAATGCCCTGTGCTCCATTCTCCCCGGAGTGCCCTCAGGGAGGTGAGAAAAGCAGGAGCAGTAGGAGAAGCGAGCTAGTTGGAAGGCATTCAGGGCTCAAGGCATCTCGCCACCACTCAGTCTGGGAAGGAGCTACTCCATCTGCCGATGGCTTCTTCTGGAATTGCTTCTATGGCACAGCTCAAGAGTCTCTGCTTCATCTGGGTTTCCAAGAGGAAATCCTAAGGTTGACTTCACAGGGGCCATGGCTCAGTTTTTCTTGTTCATCTGTTGGCTGCAAAAGAATCAGCCCTCCTCTTGAGCTCCATTTCCTAGACTCTGGGATAATGATGGCGCTGTCCTTCAACCATCTCAGCTACTAAGATAACACACCCTCATCCCTTAAGAGAGAGACACCTTCATGTTCAACTACTGAAAGCAGTAGTATTGGTTCGTTTGGTACTTGAGATGATGTTATGAAATGATGAACTCACTCTACTTGATAGCTTTAAAAGACTAATTTTTTTCCAACAGATCCAACCCTCTCTAACCCTAGACTTTAATGAAAAGAGAGAACATTCAAAAGAAGTTCTTTCTCAGAGGTTGTATTTTCAATTGACCTTTACTTGACTATTTTTAAAAATCTAAACTTTTATATGAAGCCCATGTATCTCTAACAATCCTAAATTCCCCGTCTGCATTGTAACCAAAGAATCTGTATAAGTAAATCGACTATTAGCACTAGATTTCTATGTTGATGAAAGGTATAGGATGCATCTTACTTTAGGAAGTTAAAACAAGTATCAAATATGAAACCTTGAATTACACGTTAAAAAGACATATTACATATATGTTATACTATTTTAAATGTAACCAGAAAAGTTAATTTTTTCTTAATCACTGCTGGTTACTTCTATCTCTTCTGACTTACCAAAACATTTAATAGTTTATCAGAAAACTTTATAAGCATTAGAAATAGTAGAAAAACATTTGTATACTAAAATAGACTTTAGGAAGATTTATAACTGGTTATGTGGTTAAATAAATAAATCTCAAATTATTCTCAAATATGGTTAATGGAATTATCTCAGTTGGGGCTAATGTTTATTATTTAGATATATGCCTATTAAGGAATACAAAAATCAAATATTGATAACTTGTTTAAATTCTAGCAATATTTATTCAGCGTAAAGGCATATTTCCTCTTTGAAAACTATTTAGTAAACACTGATACTATAATTTATTCTAAATAGATTGGATTATTTTATAAGTTTTTAGTTAAACTACACTAAACTCAGTCAAGCCCCGGAGGACAATATAATAGTACAGTTCAGTTTAGTTGGCTTTAGAATTCTATCTCCAATTCTCCAGTCACTATCCCATTATAAGGGTGGGCGGGAGGGGGAACTGGATGAAGGTAGTCAAAAGGTAAAACTTCCAATTATAAGATAAATAAGTACCAGGGATGTAATGTACAAAATGATAAATATAATTAACACTGCTGTATGTTGTATATGAAAGTTGTTAAAAAGTAAATCCTAAGAATTTTCATCACAAGTAAAAATTTGTTTTTCTATTTCTTTAACTTTGTATCTATGTGAGATGATGTATGCTCACTAAACTTATTGTGGTCATCATTTCATGATGTATGTAAGTCAAATCATTGCGCTGTACACCTTAAACTCATACAGTGTTGTATGTCAATTATATCTCAATAAAACTGGAAGAAAAAAAAGTTCCCTCTAGCTCTAAAAACAAAAAAAACCCCAAAACAAAAAAAACCTCAAACAAACAAAACGAAAACACAGTACATACATTGCAGATTTTCAACTCTGCAATTTGAATCCATTAAAACAATGATAATATTAAGCTAGGATCAACTGCAAAGCATTTAACTGTTTTATATTAATAAAATAAAAAGATAAAATGTCATAATTGGAAATACTTTGCTAGTCACACCTACTAAGTTTATTCCTTCCTCAAAGTTATCCACATTAATAAAACCACCAGCAACATTAACCAAAATACCCTTTAAAGAAAAATTCATAAAGTAATTTCACTTCCCTATAATTTAAGTGGTAAAGACCAGCAAAACACAGGTATCATTCGTTTATGTTTCTTTTCCGTAAACACAAATAAAAGTCCATGTCACTTTAATACGAACAATACAATATGTGCTACAATGTAAGAACATGAACTATATGGTCTAATTTTATCAAAGTTATTCACGGGCAGTCTCTCTCATAAATAAAACTCAAAATTGATGGGTTCTACAACATGGGGTTGAGTGTTTCTCTCCTACTATGAAATTATTGTTTCTTGTTAGAAATAACAGATTCATATAAGTGAGACTTCTCCAAAGTAAAAATCATTGAGTAGCAAAAAGTTTGAATTTGCCACCACATACTCTATTGGAAAAGTGGCAAGAAGCCAGATAATTTCATTGCTACTCAGAGGTCATGCTTTGCCCACTTGCCATCTGCTTACGTGTCCTGGACCCACTCACTGGAAACCAGTTCAACTGCAGTACCCCCATACTGTCTGGTCTCACTAGCTCACTCACCGTCCTTGACATGGACCCTTTGGCAGAGCTGCAAATTGCTTAATGCTAATTGGAGGCACTATGTATAACTATTTATAGAAGGCTTGCTAAGTGTTTTAATTCCCATCAAAGCCCTATTGGCAGATCCTGTTATGATGCTTATTTTATAGATGACAAACTGAGGTTTGGCTGGGTTAAGTAACTTGCTATGGGACAAACCAGTAAGAGGCAAAGCCAAGATTTGAACCTGTAGCTCTCTTGCTTCAGAATTGGACCCTTAACTCATGGACTCTCATTTAATTATGATTATCCTTTCATTGTTTGGGGCAGTCTTAAATTATATCAGAAATCCTTTTCAATTTTGTGTGTGTGTGTGTGTGTGTGTGAAATCTCTGTTGATTTGTGGAAAATAATAAAAGTTTAGCTGAACCGCAATTAAAAAGACCTTTCAAGTCTGCTGGTTGAATGTAACATTGTAACCATAAGGGTACTGAGGGAAAGGGGGAAGTCATACAGGAGTCTAGTATCTTTTCCAGGCAAACCACAATTCCGGGTAAAGAACTTGAGTTCCACATCTGTCAGAAAAGGGAGGAGGGTTTGGTGGCCACACTTACCTTCAAGCCCTCCCCTCTTTGCCCTCCCCCCTCCCCATATGCTTACCTTGGTCAGGAAAGGGCGTTCTGAAAAAATCAAAAGGAAAATACCTCCGGGTTTCGGGCTGCTCTGACACATGCACACCTTCAAACTTGGCTCCCTATGGATTTTGCTTTCTAACAACTTGCCCTCAACTTGACCTCAGGGAGTGGATTATAGGGTTTTTGGTTTCCCCTACCCCCATGTTTCACCTGCTACACTGTGAATAGGAGAGTTTTACCTTAGTTGTTGAGCTGAACCTGCTCCGGAGAGTTTGTTCCCCTGCTCAGTTCCAAGCTCTGATCATCGTTGGAGAGTCAGTGCTTGCTCACCTGTCCCGGAGGTGGAGCTGGGGTCGGAGACAAGCGCGGGAGGAGGGGCGCACACGCTCCTGCCCGGGCGGGGCTCCCTCTGCGCCGGGCAGTGCCCCGCCCACGAACAGCAAGCCCAAGAAACTGTTAATTATTACTCCTTTTGGCTACAGCAGGGAAGTGTTAGAAACCTGAGCCACTCCCTGTGCCTCAGTGCATGTTGGGAGTGTTTACTTTCTTTCTTCGGAGCCACTGATAGGAACTCTCCTTTGCTCCCTGTCACACATCTTGAGGACAAGTGAATTGACATGCTGGTTAACGCTTTAACCTCTGAACTGGCCGGATTCTAATCTCTCCTCTCTAGTCTGTAGAGAAATAGTCTTCAAGAAATGACACCGACTAGGACTGAATGTCATTATTCACATGTCTTTCTTTTGAAAATTTTCTCTTTTAATCAGAAATTTCTTAATTCCCCCCCTTGTTCTTTTGCCACCTCCTTTCCTTACTGGCACCTTTTCACCCAGAGCGGTGGTTCTCCCACTCCGAGCAAACCAGAGGCACCTCCGTATCTTGCTAAACCCTCATAACCCATGGGCCTCAGCACCTATGAGTCTCTGATCTAGTAGATCTAGGGTAGATGGTGGGTATGTTTTAAATAAGCTTCACAGAAGAATCTGGTAGACATCAAAATTTCAAAACTATTGTAATAAAAGTATGCAAGAGGAAATGAATAGTAATTTAGTCACTACCTAGTGAACTGTGTTTGGAGACTGCTTTTCCTTAATACCTCTAATTTTAAAAAAGGCACTAAAGTCTAGTTAACTAGACTTATTATGGTGATGATTTCATAATATATGTAAATATTGAATCATTATGTTGTATACCTGCAACTAGTATAATATTATATGTCAATCATACCTCAATTGAAAAGAAAGGAATGGATAAAGGAACTGACAGTTTTTTTAAAAAAAAGAGCTCCCTCTTTGAAAACTACCAAATTTACTTAAAATTAGTAAAATCAGACCCCAAAAAAGGGCACCAAAAACTTAGAGACACTCAGATGACAGATGCTCTGGAAATAGTGCTTTTATTTACACTCACACAAATGCACTTTTTGGTATCTTTGGTACTTTACCTGTTTCCTATGTAAAGCACTTTGATCATGAAAAAAGAAAAAAAGGTTATTTTACAAGAATAAACCTCAGAGCCCTCAAAAGGAATTAAATATAATTCCTACAATGAGTTGAATAGGCAGAGTTGATTTCTGGTGTCCTGTGTATTCAAATGTCAAATTAACAGACTGACCGTCACTCTAGATTTGCAGGTTACATGTTTGATATAGGACTTGAAGGATTCTCTGTGTTCGAAAGGTCAGACAGTTTATCTAGTTAACTTGTCATGTGTGGAGACCAGGGATGATCAGACTGACCATTCCTTGGGCTATTTTAATAAACTGAACAGGCAAATGGGCTTATTGGATCACAATCAAACCTTCTACAACCTCATATATGAGGACAGTGTGACCTGGTATTACCTGTGGGGATTCATTTGATGGCCACGTTGGCCTTACAACCCCCCGTTTGTGACTGCTGGTATGGACTGACCTTTGAATGATGACTAACAGGAGCTGCAGTGTCCACAGCTCTTAGGCTCCAGAATGTCTTTGTTCAAATCCATGCCCCACTCCCATTGCCTGCATTTCTTTATTATCAGTATCCGAGAAACCTTGTTTTGCCTTTTTTATCTGCAAGCATCCTTGAAGCCTTTATTCCGATTACTCGTTTTCAACTGGTTTCCTTTCACTAGTTTCAGTGATTCCTTTTGTTCTGGAGTACTTAACCTTTCATAAATATGTAATTTTTATTTTGTAATATAAAAAATACGTAGTTGCACATGTGGAAAATATGAAAAGCACAGATATGTAGAGGAAAAAAATCACCTACAATTCCATCTCTCAAGTATAGTTACCAAGAACAGTTTGGTGAATGTCTTTTTTTTTTTTTTTTTATAATAATAGCAGTAATAGCTTCCATTCTTTTTTTTTTAATTTTTGGCTGTGTTGGGTCGTTTCTGTGCAAGGGCTTTCTCTAGTTGCGGCGAGTGGGGGCCACTCTTCATCGCGGTGCGCAGGCCTCTCACTGTCGCAGCCTCTCGTTGCGGAGCACAGGCTCCAGACGCGCAGGCTCAGTAGTTGTGGCGCACAGGCCCAGTTGCTCCGTGGCATGTGGGATCTTCCCAGACCAGGGCTCGAACCCGTGTCCCCTGCATTGGCAGGCAGATTCTCAACCACTGCGCCAGCAGGGAAGCCCTGGTGAATGTCTTTATTGACATACTTTCTCTATGGATATTTACCAAAATGCTATTACATTTGCTTATTGTTTTATAACCTGCTTTTATCACATTAAACATATTATGAACAATTTACCACATGTCAGTTTTTTTTCTGCAATATGTTTTTAACTAGCTGCACTGTATTACACCATATGGATATACCATTATTTATTTAATCAGTTCCCTACTGAGAAATTTATATTACTATAAACAACGCTGTAGTAAATGTTGTATGCAATTGCACACAACCACGATTATGCCTTTTAGACATTTCAAAAAATGAAGTTGCCAGATGAAAGGTAATGCACATTTTTATAGAATTTCTCTGAAGTGTCAATTTTATACTCCTGGAGTAACTCTTGGATTATTTTTCTTCTTTTAAACATTTCCTTATTTGAAAGGTAAAAAAATCATATCCTATTTTAAATATGTATATTATTGATTACCTATAAGACTGAACCCACATTTAGACTGACCCTGCATTTTTGCTTTTTGTTTATTGTACTCTTTGTTCATTTTTTCTGTATTGATTTCTAAGATCTCTTTATATATTAATCACATCAACATATTGTCATATATGCTGTGACTATATTTCCCAGTATTATTTGCCTTTTAATTTTGTTTTCGGTAATTTTTGACCTACAAAAGTTTAAAAGTTTAGTTATTAAATTTATTACTATTTTTCTTTATTGCTTATAACTCAGTGTTAAAACGCTTTCCCATCCTTAAAGTATATATATATATATATATATTTTTTTTCTTCTAGTTTATTTATTTAGAGATTATTTATTTATTAAATTTAACATTTCAACCCATCTGGACTTTATGATGCTAACAACAGTGATATTTAAATCTAAATTAATTTTTAAAAATTATTAGTTATTAACCAAGTAGGATTTATTGAATAATTATAGATTATAAATTCCACAAGGTAAGGACTATGTCTCCTGCTCTGTTTTATCTCCAAAGCCTAGCACATGACTAGCAGGTTCATTGTTAACTCAGGCCGAAGTTTTATTTGTTTATTCACTTATTTACTTATTTATATATTTAATTGAGATATAGTTGATTTACAATATTATATTAGTTTCAGGTGTACAACATAGTGATTAAAAATTTTTATAGGTTATACTCCATCTAAAGTTATTATAAAATATTGGCTATATTCCCTGTGCTGTCTAACATATCCTGTAGCTCATTTATTCTATACATAGTAGTTTGTACCTCTTAATCCCCTACCCCTATCTTTCTCCTCTCCCTACCGGTAACCACTAGTTTGTTCTCAATATCTGTCAGTCTATTTCTTCAGGCCAAATGTTTAATAGTCACTCGATTCTTTTCTTTCCGTCCTTCCACTCCCAGCAAGTCTTGAAGTTGTATCTTAGTCTCTGCATCTCCACTACCTGCTAGATTAGGCAGTATCACTTCTTGCTCAGATACTACAAATGGCGTCCTAACTGGTCTTTCTGCCTGTACTCTTGTCCCACAGTAGTCCATTCTCCACCTGTAGCCAGTGTAATCTCCTATAAACAAAAACCAGATCACAATGCCACCTTTCATCTCCTTTGCTGAAAACCTTTCTGCCAGTTGTCCCCTGTATCTGGGATAAAATCTAGATCTGAACTCCCTACATCTTTGACCTTACTGATTCTCTGCTCTCCTGGTACTGACTCTCTCTTGCTGTCCTGGTTTGATTTTTGTTCCTGGGACAGACCAAGCTGGTTCTTGCCTCACTGCCTTTGCATTTGGTATTGTCTCTGCCAAGAAAGCTCTGCTCTTGTCACGGCTTCTTTCCTTTCATTTTTTTTTTTTTTTCCCTCAAATGTTACTCCTCGGAGAGGCCTCCCATGACCACTCTATTTTTAATTTTTATTTATTTTGAACATCTTTATTGGAGTATAATTGCTTTACAATGGTGTGTTAGTTTCTGCTTTATAACAAAGTGAATCAGCTATATGTATACATATATCCCCATATCCCCTCCCGCTTGGGTCTCCCTCCCTCCCACCCTACCTATCCCAACCCTCTAGGTGGTCACAAAGCACTGAGCTGATCTCCCTGTGCTATGCGGCTCCTTCCCACTAGCTATCTATTTTATATTTGGTAGTGTATATATGTCAATGCCACTCTCTTACTTCGTCCCAGCTTACCCTTCTCCCTCCCCGTGTCCTCAAGTCCATTCTCTACATCTGCGTCTTTATTCCTGTCCTGCCCCTAGGTTCTTCAGAACCTTTTTTTTTTTTTAGATTCCATATATATGTGTTAGCATATGGTATTTATTTTTATCTTTCTGACTTACTTCACTCTGTATGACAGACTCTAGGTCCATCCCCCTCACTACAAATAACTCAGTTTCATTTCTTTTTATGGCTGAGTAATATTCCACTGTATATATGTGCCACATTTTCTTTATCCATTCATCTGTTGATGGACACTTAGGTTGCTTCCATGTCCTGGCTATTGTAAATAGTGCTGCAATGAACATTGGACCACTCTATTTAAATAAGTCCTCCAGTCTTTCTCTATCACAGTCCCCTGTTTTATTGCATTAATGGCAATTGTTTTCACTATCTGAATGTATTTTGCTGTTCTGTTTATTATTGAATATATATTTATTGTTTTGGGTGACCTGTTTGTTTTACATCTCCTCTCATTAAAAATAGGATCTAAGAGAACAGGGACCTTGACTTCTAGATTCAGTGTTCTGTCCTCAGTGCCTAGAACAATGCCAGGTCCATGTCAAAGGCTAAAGAAACATTGGTTCATGATCAATTCATGGTGGCTTAATAAATATGTGTTGAGGAAAAAAATCAAGATCATATTTTTTCTGATTTGAAGTGATACTTTTATCTAGTACTAAGGGCATATATATTTTAAAACATGACTCTAGAATTTATAATTTTTTCCATTGACCTATCTAGTTATACTGGCATTGGTTCCATATTATTATAAGAGCTTCATAGTACAACTTAACCTCTGGCAGTATAACCTGATCATCATTTATTTCTAAAATTTTCTGGGTTATTCTAGCTTTGTGATACATAAATAGCTGCTCACTATAACATAAATAGTTTACATTTAGTGATTTCATGATTT
Source organism: Balaenoptera physalus (assembly GCF_965194825.1). Lineage (NCBI taxonomy): Eukaryota > Metazoa > Chordata > Mammalia > Artiodactyla > Balaenopteridae > Balaenoptera > Balaenoptera physalus. The sequence continues at coordinate 60,341,965 of NC_138884.1, read as the reverse complement.
TCCGTTGTCATTGGCAATTCTCCTAGGCCAGTAGGCTAATCCATATTAGCCAATAATCCAGTTAATGACTTCAGGTCTAGGGGATAAAGGATCCTAAAAGTAGATATTTTTCTTGTTTGATACTTTATTTTAGGACATTGAAGTGAATGGTGGTTTGACTGCAATAATAGCTCTCATTTGTTCCTGCTTCCCTGTATCCCTTGGAAGGACTTTCTTACACTGGTTCTGGGCTTGGCCATATGATTTGCTTTGGTCAATGGGTCAGTACCCAGTGATGTAAGCAGAGGCTTGAAGACTAATTGTGCACTGGCACATACCCTTTTATTGCTCTTGGGGCCCTGAACAACCCTATGAACAAGCCTGGGCTAGCCTGTAGGATGATGAGAGACCCTTGGCTCAGTTGTTTTATTACGCCAGCTGACAGCCTAAAAGGAGAGTCAGTAAGCTAACCTGCAGCTGACTGAAGACCCATAACAGAGCTCAACTGAGAACAGCAGAACTGCCCACCTGAGCCCAGCCCAAATTTCTGATCCACAGAACTATGATCTGCATCAATGGCTGTTGCGTTAAGCCACTAAGTTTTGGGTGGTATGTTTTAGGGCACAGGTTAACTGATACATCTGGTGTGTTTTTCTCACACATGTACACACATGCACACATACATGAACATGCGTACACACTAATATATTATTACTTGGAAAGTGAGAGAAATCTTAGGATCACAATGTGTTCTTAATATAATTCTGCTGCAGGGATACAATCACCCACAGAAATGGCACAGAAAAGGAGAAAAAAAGAGATGTGTATAATTAGAATGGGTCATTTCTACATCCCACTAAATCACTCCTGAAAAATATTTAGAGCTGATTGCAACTGGAAGAAAATACAAAGAGAAGAACAAATTGCCTGATTCTAACACTATGACCCAATTGCTGTGGGTCACTCATACCAGTTTGTTTCATAGCCTACACCTTGTTAGGTGTCTGAGGTTGCACTGGAAGCCAAGGCTACGCACTAAATGAAGTAAAAAAAGGAAGCAGAGGAGCTCCAAACAATGAGGGGACTCCCAGTAAAAACCTAACTAGAAATTGCCTTAATAAGGAAGCCAGGCATTGATAAGGCAACATGATAAATTACTTTTCCAATATGTAAAGCTTAAAATAAATACATTTTACATTTGGGAATTTTGCCATAGAGATCTTAATAAATTATAATAACAACATTAATTCTCTGGGAAAAATCCCAACATCGCTCTTGAATTTGAAGAATAAACCATCATTTCCTGTTTAAATTAAGAAACATTTAATTGCTTTTTTAATAAAAACAAAGACTTTAGAACTTTGACTTTTTAAAAAATTGTTGAGAAAAATAAGATAAGGGAGGGGAAATTCCCTTCTAAAATTCCCCTAAAAATTTAATTAAAGTAATGCTGTTATTAATGTGCAGGTCATTTAAAAACTTTTATATAGTTGATGAATTTTTTAAAAACCTCACTCTTCTGTAGTTATTGTATATTTTGTACTTATACTGACTTTTGAATCAGGCTCTAGTTTGTCCTAATCATGGGCATAAATGCCACACAACTGCTTTTACAATTTGAACAATGAAAAACATTATATTAATTGAGAAGTGATAAAATAATTTCCATTTCTAATGCATTTTCTTTCTCCTCTGAGAGACAGTTTCTTATCTTCAATATGGACTGTTTTTCAATAGTGTAATGGCCAGTGGAAAGCATTCAGCTTAGTCAGACATTGAAAAATTACTGGAATGTAAGGTTGATCTAACCGGGACATCTGTCACCCCATTGATCACAAGGGTTGATATAGCTGATCTGGCTGGCTAGGTGGTGTCCCCTTTCTCCCTCACCCCTCCATGAATGTCCCTCCTGCAGCTGCATGCTCCCCTAGGTGAAAGAAGGTGACCTTCCCCTACATAGGCAGACCGTTCTTTGGTCAGGGGTATATGAGTAGCTGTGCTCCCCTGCTGGAATTACCCAACAATCTCTCAAGGTGCATTTATAGGAAAACATAGGGCAGTCATGTTTTCAAGACTCCAGACACATCTGAATGAGGCACACATGTAGCAGTCTGCCTTTCTTTTCGAAAAACAGAAAAGGAAAAAGAAAAATTACTTTGTGCCAGGCAGGTGCAGAAATGGTCATACAAAGATGAATAAGACAATCTCTGCCCTCAAGGAACTAAAAATCTTCAACATCTAGATGGACTCCATTCAGTCTTCTCTGCCACAGGAGAAAAGAGATTTCAAAGCACACATACTTCCAAAATTCAGTGACAGAAAGAAACACAGGGCATAGTGGTGTTTTTTTTTTGTTTTTTTTGTTTTTTAACATCTTTATTGAAGTATAATTGCCTTACAATGGTGTGTTAGCTTCTGCTTTATAACAAAGTGAATCAGTTATACATATACAATATGTTCCCATTTCTCTTCCCTCTTGCATCTCCCTCCCTCCCACCCTCCCCATCCCATCCCTCTAGGTGGTCACAAAGCACCGAGCTGATCTCCCTGTGCTATGCGGCTGCTTCCCACTAGTTATCTATTTTACATTTGGTAGTGTATATATGTCCATGACACTCTCTTACCCTGTCACATCTCACCCCACCCCCTCCCCATATCCTCAAGTCCATTCTCTAGTAGGTCTGTGTCTTTATTCCCGTCTTGCCACTAGGTTCTTCATGGCCTTTTTTTTTTTTTTTTTTTTCCCCTTAGATTCCGTATATATGTGTTAGCATACTGTATTTGTTTTTCTCTTTCTGACTTACTTCACTCTGTATGACAGACTCTAACTCCATCCACCTCATTACAAATACCTCCATTTCATTTCTTTTTATGGCTGAGTAATATTCCATTGTATATATGTGCCACATCTTCTTTATCCATTCATCTGTCGATGGACATTTAGATTGTTTCCATGTCCTGGCTATTGTAAATAGAGCTGCAATGAACATTTTGGTACATGACTCTTTTTGACCTATGGTTTTCTCAGGGTATATGCCCAGTAGTGGGATTGCTGGGTCGTATGGTAGTTCTATTTGTAGTTTTTTAAGGAACCTCCATACTGTTCTCCATAGTGGCTGTATCAATTTACATTCCCACCAACAGTGCAAGAGTGTTCCCTTTCCTCCACACCCTCTCCAGCATTTATTGTTTCTAGATTTTTTGATGATGGCCATTCTGACCGGTGTGAGATGATATCTCATTGTAGTTTTGATTTGCATTTCTCTAATGATTAATGATGTTGAGCATTCTTTCATGTGTCTGTAGGCCATCTGTATATCTTCTTTGGAGAAATGTCTATTTAGGTCTTCGGCCCATTTTTGGATTGGGTTGTTCGTTTTTTTGTTATTGAGCTGCATGAGCTGCTTGTAAATCTTGGAGATTAATCCTTTGTCAGTTGTTTCATTTGCAAATATTTTCTCCCATTGTGATGGTTGTCTTTTGGTCTTGTTTATGGTTTCCTTTGCTGTGCAAAAGCTTTTAAGTTTCATTAGGTCCCATTTGTTTATTTGTGTTCTTATTTCCATTTCTCTGGGAGCTGGGTCAAAAAGAATCTTGCTGTGATGTATGTCATAGAGTGTTCTGCCTATGTTTTCCTCTAAGAGTTTGATAGTGTCTGCCCTTACACTTAGGTCTTTAATCCATTTTGAGTTTATTTTTGTGCATGGTGTCAGGGAGTGTTCTATTTTCATACTTTTACATGTACCTGTCCAATTTTCCCAGCACCACTTATTGAAGAGGCTGTCTTTTCTCCACTGTATATGCTTGCCTCCTTTATCAAAAATAAGGTGCCCATATGTGTGTGGGTTTATCTCTGGGCTTTCTATCCTGTTCCATTGATCTATATTTCTGTTTTTGTGCCAGTACCAAACTGTCTTGATTACTGAAGCTTTGTAATATAGTCTGAAGTCAGGGAGCCTGATTCCCCCAGCTCCATTTTTCGTTCTCAAGATTGCTTTGGCTATTCGGGGTCTTTTGTGTTTCCATACAAATTGTGAAATTTTTTGTTCTAGTTCTGTGAAAAATGCCAGTGGTAGTTTGATAGGGATTGCATTGAATCTGTAGATTGCTTTGGGTAGTAGAGTCATTTTCACAATGTTGATTCTTCCAATCCAGGAACATGGTATATCTCTCCATCTATTTGTATCATCTTTAATTTCTTTCATCAGTGTCTTATAATTTTCTGCATACAGGTCTTTTGTCTCCTTAAGTAGGTTTATTCCTAGATATTTTATTCTTTTTGTTGCAATGGTAAATGGGAGTGTTTTCTTAATTTCACTTTCAGATTTTTCGTCATTAGTGTATAGAAATGCAAGAGATTTCTGTGCATTAATTTTGTATCCTGCTACTTTACCAAATTCATTGATTAGCTCTAGGAGTTTTCTGGTAGCATCTTTAGGATTCTCTATGTATAGTATCATGTCATCTGCAAATAGTGACAGCTTTACTTCTTCTTTTCCGATTTGGATTCCTTTTATTTCTTTGTCTTCTCTGATTGCTGTGGCTAACACTTCCAAAACTATGTTGAATAATAGTGGTGAGAGTGGGCAACCTTGTCTTGTTCCTGATCTTAGTGGAAATGGTTTCAGTTTTTCACCATTGAGGACAATGTTGGCTGTGGGTTTGTCATATATGGCCTTTATTATGTTGAGGAAAGTTCCCTCTATGCCTACTTTCTGCAGGGCTTTTATCATAAATGGGTGTTGAATTTTGTCGAAAGCTTTCTCTGCATCTATTGAGATGATCATATGGTTTTTCTCCTTCAGTTTGTTAATATGATGTATCACATTGATTGATTTGCGTATATTGAAGAATCCTTGCATTCCTGGGATAAACCCCACTTGATCATGGTGTATGATCCTTTTAATGTGCTGTTGGATTCTGTTTGCTAGTATTTTGTTGAGGATTTTTGCATCTATGTTCATCAGTGATATTGGCCTGTAGTTTTCTTTCTTTGTGACATCTTTGTCTGGTTTTGGTATCAGGGTGATGGTGGCCTCGTAGAATGAGTTTGGGAGTGTTCCTCCCTCTGCAATATTTTGGAAGAGTTTGAGAAGGATAGGTGTTAGCTCTTCTCTAAATGTTTGATAGAATTCACCTGTGAAGCCATCTGGTCCTGGGCTTTTGTTTGTTGGAAGGTTTTTAATCACAGTTTCAATTTCAGTGCTTGTGATTGGTCTGTTCATATTTTCTATTTCTTCCTGGTTCAGTCTCGGCAGTTTGTGCATTTCTAAGAATCTGTCCATTTCTTCCAGGTTGTCCATTTTATTGGCATAGAGTTGTTTGTAGTAATCTCTCATGATCTTTTGTATTTCTGCAGTGTCAGTGGTTACTTCTCCTTTTTCATTTCTAATTCTATTGATCTGAGTCTTCTCCCTTTTTCTCTTGATGAGTCTGGCTAATGGTTTATCAATTTTGTTTATCTTCTCAAAGAACCAGCTTTTAGTTTCATTGATTTTTGCTATTGTTTCCTTCATTTCTTTTTCATTTATTTCTGACCTGATCTTTATAATTTCTTTCCTTCTGCTGGCTTTGGGGTTTTTTTGTTCTTCTTTCTCTAATTGCTTTAGGTGCAAGGTTAGGTTGTTTATTCGAGATGTTTCCTGTTTCTTGAGGTAGGCTTGTATTGCTATAAACTTCCCTCTTAGCACTGCTTTTGCTGCGTCCCATAGGTTTTGGGTCGTCGTATCTCCATTGTCATTTGTTTCTAGGTATTTTTTGATTTCCCCTTTGATTTCTTCAGTGATCACTTCGTTATTAAGTAATGTATTGTGTAGCCTCCATGTGTTTGTATTTTTTACAGGTCTTTTCCTGTAATTGATATCTAGTCTCATAGCGTTGTGGTCGGAAAAGATACTTGATACGATTTCAATTTTCTTAAATTTACCAAGGCTTGATTTGTGACCCAAGATATGATCTATCCTGGAGAATGTTCCATGAGCACTTGAGAAAAATGTGTATTCTGTTGTTTTTGGATGGAATGTCCTATAAATATCAATTAAGTCCATCTTGTTTAATGTATCATTTAAAGCTTGTGTTTCCTTATTTATTTTCATTTTGGATGATCTGTCCATTGGTGAGAGTGGGGTGTTAAAGTCCCCTACTATGATTGTGTTGCTGTCGATTTCCCCTTTTATGGCTGTTAGTATTTGCCTTATGTATTGAGGTGCTCCTATGTTGGGTGCATAAATATTTACAATTGTTATACCTTCCTCTTGTATCGATCCCTTGATCATTATATAGTGTCCTTCTTTGTCTCTTGTAATAGTCTTTATTTTAAAGTCTATTTTGTCTGATATGAGAATTGCTACTCCAGCTTTCTTTTGATTTCCATTTGCATGGAATATCTTTTTCCATCCCCTCACTTTCAGTCTATATGTGTCTCTAGGTCTGAAGTGGGTCTCTTGTAGACAGCATATATATGGGTCTTGTTTTTGTATCCATTCAGCCAGCCTGTGTCTTTTGGTGGGAGCATTTAATCCATTTACATTCAAGGTAATTATCGATATGTATGTTCCTATTCCCATTTTCTTAAATGTTTTGGGTTTGTTATTGTAGGTGTTTTCCTTCTCTTGTGTTTCTTGCCTAGAGAACTTCCTTTGGCATTTGTTGTAAAGCTGGTTTGGTGGTGCTGAACTCTCTCAGCTTTTGCTTGTCTGTAAAGGTTTTAATTTCTCCATCGAATCTGAATGAGATCCTTGCTGGGTAGTGTAATCTTGGTTGCAGGTTTTTCTCCTTCATCACTTTAAGTATATCCTGCCACTCCCTTCTGGCTTGCAGAGTTTCTGCTGAAAGATCAGATGTTAACCTTATGGGGATTCCCTTGTGTGTTATTTGTTTTTTTTCCCTTGCTGCCTTTAATATGTTTTCCTTATATTTAATTTTTGACAGTTTGATTAATATGTGTCTTGGTGTGTTTCTCCTTGGGTTTATTCTGTATGGGACTCTCTGTGCTTCCAGGACTTGATTAACTATTTCCTTTCCCATATTAGGGAAGTTTTCAACTATAATCTCTTCAAATATCTTCTCAGTCCCTTTCTTTTTCTCTTCTTCTTCTGGGACCCCTATAATTCGAATGTTGGCGCGTTTAATGTTGTCCCAGAGGTCTCTGAGACTGTCCTCAGTTCTTTTCATTCTTTTTTCTTTATCCTGCTCTGCAGTAGTTATTTCCACCATTTTATCTTCCAGGTCACTTATCCTTTCTTCTGCCTCAGTTATTCTGCTATTGATCCCATCTAGAGTATTTTTAATTTCATTTATTGTGGTTTTCATCATTGCTTGGTTCCTCTTTAGTTCTTCTACGTCCTTGTTAAATGTTTCTTGCATTTTGTCTATTCTATTTCCAAGATTTTGGATCATCCTTACAATCATTATTCTGAATTCTTTTTCAGGTAGACTACCTATTTCCTCTTCATTTGTTAAGTCTGGTATGTTCTGACCCTGCTCCTTCATCTGCTGTGTGTTTTTCTGTCATCTCATTTTGCTTATCTTACTGTGTTTGGGGTCTCCTTTTCACAGGCTGCAGGTTCGTAGTTCCTGTTGTTTTTGGTATCTGTCCCCAGTGGCTAAGGTTGGTTCAGTGGGTTGTGTAGGCTTCCTGGTGGAGGGAACTAGTGCCTGAGCTCTGGTGGATGAGGTTGGATCTTGTCTTTCTGGTGGGCACGTCCACGTCTGGTGGTGTATTTTGGGGTGTCTGTGGCCTTATTATGATTTTAGGCAGCCTCTCTGCTAATGGATGGGGCTGTGTTCCTGTCTTGCTAGTTGTTTGGCATAGGGTGTCCAGCACTGTAGCTTGCTGGTCGTTGAGTGAAGCTGGGTCTTGATGTTGAGATGGAGATCTCTGAGAGATTTTTGCCGTTTGGTATTACGTGAAGCTGGGAGGTCTCTTGTGGACCAGTGTCCTGAAGTTGGCTCTCCCACCTCAGAGGCACGGCCCTGATGCCTGGCTGGAGCACCAAGAGCCTTTCGTCCACACGGAGATCTGAAGTCTGGATGCGGAGGACTTGAAATTTAGGGCCACTGTCCAGACAGCGGGGCTTCCTTGCAGCTTTGAGGATTCAGGATAGTTGGACTTCTTCTATGGTGACTCAGGGCTCTGAAGGTGAGTGTCCTCATCGATGACACAGAAGCTGCATCACCTTGGAAGTCATGCTCTGTCACTTTTGATGTCTTCTGCTGGCTATAATTGAGCCACAAGGCTCCCCAGCTTCAAGGGAGGGAATTAGCCTCTACCTCCTGACAGAGGGATGGCAAAGCTCTTTCAGCGTTTGTAGTCTATATTGCTTTCCATGGAATGCGTATTGCAGTAGCTGAGTCAGGTCGCAAACGTCATGGTGCCTTGGGTGAGCAGCGCACCCTCCACGTTTACGTCTGGTCAGGAGAGCCCCATAGTGGTGTTTTGATAGATTTTAAGAAGTAGAAGGCACAATGTTTTCTTAACAAATGGACCCTTCATTTAAATTAAAAACTTTTTAATAACATTTTTTATAACATTTTTAAAGATTATTTTCCAGTTACAGTTATTACAAAATATTGACTATGTTCCCTGTGTTGTACACTACATCCTTGAGTCTAACTTACCCCCATAGTTTGTACCTCCCATTGCCCCACCTCTATGTTGCCCCTGCCCCCAATGGAAACCACTAATTTGTTCTCTATATCTGTGAGTCGGCACCTGTTTTGTTGTATTCACTAGTTCGTTGTATTTTTTAGATTCCATATATAAGTGATATCATACAGTGTTTATCTTTCTCTGTCTGACTTCTTTCACTTAGCGTAATGCCCTTCAAGTTCATCCATGTTACTGCAAATGGCAAAACTTCGTTCCTTTTTATGGCTGAGTAGTATTCCATTGTATATATATACTACATCTTCTTTCCATTCATCTGTCAATGGACACTTAGGTTGCTTCCATATCTTGGCAATTTAAATAATGCTTCTATGATCATTGGGGTGCATGTATCTTTTTGAATTAGTGTTTTGGGTTTTTTTTTTTTTTGGATATATACCCAGGAGTGGAATTGCTGGATCATATGGTAGTTCTATTTTTAGTTCTTTGAGAAACCTCTATACTATATTATGCAGTGGCTGCACCAATTTTTTTTCCCACCAACAATGTACAAGTGTTTCCTTTTCTCCACATCCGCATCAACATGGAGTGGAAGAATTAATATTGTTAAAATGACCATACTACCCAAAGCAATCTACAGATTCAATGCAATCCCTATCAAAATCCCTATCAAAATGGTATTTTCCACATAACCAGAAAAATTAATTTTAAAAATTGTATGGAAACACAAAGACCCCAAATAACCAAAGCAATCTTGAGAAAGAAGAACAGAACTGGAGGAATCACACTCCCCGACTTCAGATTATACTCCAAAGCTACAGTAATCAAAAGAGTATGGTACTAACACAAAAACAGACACATAGATCAGTGGAACAGAATAGAGGGCCCAGAAATAAACCAACTCACTTGTGGTCAATTAATCTACAACAAAGGAGGCAAGAATATACAATGGAGAAAAGACAGTCTCTTCAATAAGTGGTGCAAGGAAAACTGGACAGATACATGTAAAAGAATGAAATTAGAACATTCTCTAACACCATATACAAAAATAAACTCAAAATGGATTAAAAACCTAAATGTAAGACCAGATATTCTAAAACTCCTAGAGGAAAACATAGGCAGAACACTCTCTGACATAAATTGTAGCAATATTTTTTTGATCCACCTCCTAAAGTAAAGGAAATAAGAGCAAAAATAAACAAATGGGATCTAATTAAACTTAAAAGCTTTTGCACAGCAAAGGAAACTGTCAACAAAACGAAAAGACAACTTACAGAATGGGAGAAAATATTTGCAAATGATATGACTGATAAGGGATTAATATTCAATATATATAAACAAATGTACTCAGTAAATGAAGAGAGAATCATTTTCAAATAAATGAAATGAGCAGTAGTCATTATCCCACCCTAAATGGTACTGCTTTTGAAAACTGATAATTGTGTACAAAACATAAAGAAATTCAATGGAATGTGACAGTGATTGCTGTTTTTCTAAATATGGCATTTAGCTAATTTGATCTGTATTCCATTCTGTTTCTCCATTCCTTCTCCCCCAACACACAGAGTTTTTGATACCATGTAAGACCTCTCTTCAAGTTTAGGAAAAGAACTAATAGTAATAATAATAATAATAATGTATGAAAAATTCAATTCCATGCAATAACAGCTTATAAGCAATTAAGATCAGTGTACTGAAACTTCAGTATAGTATTGTGTTGGCCAAAAAGTTCATTTGGGTTTTCCATAACAGAAAAACCCCAAACGAACTTTTTGGTCAACCCAATAGTTGAATGCTACTGAAAGTCAAGTTGTAACCTGGATGTTTTTTAAGGCAGTATTGTAATGATGACAATATTTCTAAACAAAAAATTGGAATATTTGATTGGACTCCTGGATAGAATACGTGAAATTAAGAATTTCCAAGGAAATCATGGACATATGATTATCAAACAAATAACACACTTTTCATTAATGCTGACTCTATATGATGTGCTCAAAGGTATCATACATAATGACAGACTTAAAAAAAATGTTCTAAACTATTAACTATTGTTTTTCTTAGAAGGATCCACAATTGCTTTCTGTCCCACCCTTAATAACCCTGGCTACTCCATCATACGTTCTAAGCATAGATGCTTGCATAATTTCAGAAAACAAGATATAGTTGAGTTTGTGTTGGTTACAGTCACAATATGCAGCTCCTGGAGCATATCCTGTTTGTGCTAAGGGATTCTTCTTGGGGTAAATTCTTGTGACATCACATAGATCACGGCATTTTGACAGAACTGGGTTAAACACTTAAGTAACTGTAATTATATATCTTCTGGGTAGTGTCTGCTTATTAGTTAGAATAAAATGTTGATCTGGAATTAATATTAGTATATCTGAACCTCTTTCATTTAGGCTAGGTAGTTTTTTACTAATTTCCACAGCTACATAGTCTTTGCTTTGACATCTAATATTCTATAGTTTTGCTGCTTTATTTTTTGTTGGGCCAACAATCCCAGGAATGTAGAGGAATAGTTCCCAAGTTTCTCCTGCATTATAATTTAGTTTTTCTGTTTAAATAAAGTTTATTAAGGTGAAATTTATGCCTAATACAATGCACCCATCTTAAGTGTACAGTTTTGAGTTTTGACGAACGTACACACCCTGCAACCACCATTGCAATCAAGACGGAGAATGTTTCCATCACCCCCACATTTCCCTCCTCCCCGTTGTAGTCCCTCACCCCAACTCACAGGCAGGTACTGATGTGTTCCTTACTGCTTGTAGACAATTTTGCTTATTTTGAAACTGCATCTGTATAGTCACTACAGTGATCTTACATAGCCTGTATTTTACTTGGAATGGTTGCAGGTTCCGACGAAGATTTATCTTCTTATTTAACAAATGTTTATTGAGCTTCTACCAGGCATCAGATATTTCCCACCAGTCCTCTTTCACTGATGACAATGAAAATGGAGATAATATCATAACTAGATTTCATAGGTGAAATTTACATTACTTGTCAATATGCAATGTGAAAGTTAAGAGAAGGGAATATTCTGAGTACGTTTCTTTAACTTTCAGTTTGGACAATTGGATTTTTTGTCATGTATTGAGTTTTACTGAGTATAGTTGATATACAATAATCTGCACATAGTTAAAACATACAATTTAGTATGTTTTGACATATGTATACCACCATGGAATCATCATCACATTCAAGATAATGACCATGTCTATCACCCTCAGAAGTATCCTCATGTTCCTTTGTAATCCTGCTCCCCATTCTGTCCACATGTGAATCCTAATTGTTTCACATATTCATCAACACTGGGTATGGTTAGTCTTTTTAATTTTAGCCATTCTATTAGGTATATAACGGTATCTCACTGTGGTTTTAATTTGTATTACCCTAATGATTAATGATATTGAATGTGTTTTTGTGATTTTCTGGAGTATATGTTTGTGATTCTTAGGAAGAGTTTTCCCAATTCTTCAGCACTTTTCTGATAAGACCAGTGATGATATAGACAAATGCAACTTTTTGATATTATATAATGAAATGTTTTAACATTTGGGAGATCTGCATAAGTCATTAGGCCAATATTTTCCAAATGACCAATACATAATGTCACAGAATCTTGCATGGGTAAAAGATCCATCCGAAGTTTAAAACAGACCAGATGATTTTATTATATCAGAGTATAAAAACTTCATTGACATGGTTTCAGATTCCACACTGCAACTCATATTTAACCACTGCTTTTGGTATCAGGGTGATGGTGGCCTCGTAGGATGAGTTTGGGAGTGTTCCTCCCTCTGCTATATTTTGGAAGAATTTGAGAAGGATAGGTGTTAGCTCTTCTCTAAATGTTTAATAGAATTCGCCTGTGAAGCCTTCTGGTCCTAGGCTTTTGTTTGTTGGAAGATTTTTAATCACAGTTTCAACTTCAGTGCTTGTGATTGGTCTGTTTATATTTTCTATTTCTTCATGGTTCAGTCTCAGAAGGTTGTGCTTTTCTAAGAATTTGTCCATTTCTTCCAGGTTGTCCATTTTATTGGCATATAGTTGCTTGTAGTAATCTCTCATGATCCTTTGTATTTCTGCAGTGTCAGTTGTTACTTCTCCTTTTTCATTTCTAATTCTGTTGATTTGAGTCTTCTCCCTTTTTTTCTTGGTGAGTCTGGCTAATGGTTTATCAATTTTGTTTATCTTCTCAAAGAACCAGACTTTAGTTTCTTTGATCTTTGCTATCATTTCCCTCATTTCTATTTCATTTATTTCTGATCTGATCTTTATGACTTCTTTCCTTCTGCTAACTTTGAAGGTTTTTTGTTTTTCTTCTTTCTCTAATTGCTTTAGGTGTAAGGTTAGGTTGTTTATTTGAGATGTTTCTTGTTTCTTGAGGTAGGACTGTATTGCTATAAACTTCCCTCTTAGAACTGCTTTTGCTGCTTCCCGTTGGTTTTGGGTCATTGTGTTTTCATTGTCATTTGTTTCTAGGTATTTTTTGATTTCCTCTTTGATTTCTTCAGTGATCTCTTGGTTACTTAGTGCTGTATTGTTTAGCCTCCATATGTTTGTATTTTTTACAGTTTTTTTTTCCTGTAATTGATATCTAGTCTCAGAGTGTTGTGGTTGGAAAAGATACTTGATACAATTCTGAATTTTCTTAAATTTACCAAGGCTTGATTTGTGACCCAAGATATGATCTATCCTGGAGTATGTTCCATGAGCACTTGAGAAGAATGTGTATTCTGTTGTTTTTGGATGGAATGTCCTATAAATATCAATTAAGTCCATCTTGTTTAATGTGTCATTTAAAGCTTGTGTTTCCTTATATATTTTCATTTTGGATGATCTGTCCATTGGTGAAAGTGGGGTGTTATAGTCCCCTACTATTATTGTGTACTGTCAATTTCCCCTTTTATGGCTGTTAGCATTTGCCTTATGAATTGAGGTGGTCCTATGTTGGGTGCATAAATATTTACAATTCTTATATCTTCTTCTTGGATTAATCCCTTGATCATTATGTGGTGTCCTTCTTTGTCTCTTGTAGTAGTCTTTATTTTAAAGTCCATTTTGTCTGATATGAGAATTGCTACTCCAGCTTTCTTTTGATTTCCATTTGCATGGAATATCTTTTTCCACCCCCTCACTTTCAGTCTGTATGTGTCCCTAGGTCTGAAGTGGGTCTCTTGTACACAGCATATATACTGGTCTTGTTTTTGTATCCATTCAGCCAGTCTATGTCTTTTGGTTGGAGCATTTAATCCATTTACATTTAAGGTAATTATGGATATGTATGTTCCTATTACCATTTTCTTAATTGTTTTGCATTTGTTATTGTAGGTCTTTTCCTTCTCTTGTGTTTCCTGCCTAGAGAATTTCCTTTAGCATTTGTTGTAAAGCTGGTTTGGTGGTGCTGAATTCTCTTAGCTTTTGCTTGTCTGTAAAGGTTTTAATTTCTCCGTCAAATCTGAATGAGATCCTTGCTGGGTAGAGTAATGTTGGTTGTAGGTTTTTCCCTTTCATCTCTTTAAATATGTTCTGCCACTACCTTCTGACTTGCAGAGTTTCTGCTGAAAGATCAGCTGTTAACCTTATGGGATTCCCCTGTATGTTATTTGTTGCTTTTCCCTTGCTGCTTTTAATATTTTTTCTTTGTATTTAATTTTTGATAGTTTGATTAATGTGTGTCTTGGCGTGTTTCTCCTTGGATTTATCCTGTATGGACTCTCTGCTCTTCCTGGACTTGACTGACTATTTCCTTTCCCATATTAAGGAAGTTTTCAACTATCATCTCTTCAATTATTTCTCAGTCCCTTTCTTTTACTCTTCTTCTCTGGGACCCCTATAATTCGAATGTTGGTGTTTTTAATGTTGTCCCAGAGGTCTCTGAGACTGTCCTCAATTCTTTTCATTCTTTTTCTTTATTCTACTCTGTGGTAGTTATTTCCACTATTTTATCTTCCAGGTCACTTATCTGTTCTTCTGCCTCAGTTATTCTTCTATTGATTCTTTCTAGAGAATTTTAAATTTCATTTATTGTGTTGTTCATCATTGTTTGTTTGCTCTTTAGTTCTTCTAGGTCCTTGTTAAACGTTTCTTGTATTTTCTCCATTGTATTTCCAAGATTTTGGATCATCTTTACTATCATTACTCTGAATTCTTCTTCAGGTAGACTGCCTATTTCCAATTCATTTGTTTGGGCTCGTGGGTTTTTACCTTGCTCCTTCATCTGCTGTGTATTTCTGTGTCTTCTCATTTTGCTTAACTTACTGTGTTTGGGGTCTCCTTTTTACAGGATGCAGGTTCGTGGTTCTTATTGTTTTTGGTTTCTGCCCCCAGTGACTGAGGTTGGTTCAGTGGGTTGTGCAGGCTTCCTGGTGGAGGGAACTGATGCCTGTGTTCTAATGGATGAGTCTGGATCTTTTCTTTCTGGTGGGCAGGACCATGTCCGGTTGTGTGTTTTGGGGTGTCTGTGAACTTATTATGATTTTAGGCAGCCTCTCTGCTAATGAGTGGGGTTGTGTTTTTGTCTTGCTAGTTGTTTGGCATGGGGTGTCCAGCACTGGAGCCTGCTGGTCGTTGAGTGGAGCTGAGCCTTAGCTTTGAGATGGAGCTCTCTGGGAGAGCTTTTGCTGATTGATATTATGAGGGGTCAGGAGGTCTCTGGTGGACCAGTGTCCTGAACTCAGCTCTCCCACCTTAGAGGCTCAGGCCTGACACCTGGCTGGAACACCAAGAGCCTGTCAGCCCCATGACTGGGTCATCCTGGAGAAAATGGACTGAAGCCAGGAGAAAGCTAGAGGATTGGAGACCTGTCAGAAGGCTTGTTGGATGAAATCAGGAGAAGGATGGTGAGATTCTGTACCCAGGCTCTACTCGCAAAGGGGAAAGTGGTGCCTCAGGAATCTGAGCGCACGCTTCCACCTTATTATTTCTTTTAAATTGAGTTAAATGTTCTGGCCATTTTGCAGTTTGGCAGAAAGAACACAGAGACACTGTGATCAGATGTGATTTGAATTCTGGTCCTGCTTCATACTGGGTTTGTGCCTTGGGCAGCTAAACTCTTGGAGCCCTAGTTTCCTCATCTGTGACATGAGAACCTTGGTAGAGACCTCAGATGCAGTTATATTACATAAGGAGGGGTAAGTGAAGCACCATGTGCCTTTCACATAATAGTTGCTCAATAAATAGGAGCTGTTATTGCTATTTAGGGAGGTGTGAACAGGAGAGGGCAAAGATCTCAAAAGTGATGCTTCCAAGACTGAAGTTATGAGTTATAACGGAAGGATGGAGCTACATGAAAAATGAAAGTAGACTGTGGCCAATGAAAAAAATTTAATTTGAAGTTTTTGGTTTTCCAATGTGACTCAAGTATCCATTTTAATACTTTCCGAAAGCATAGACATATATGTCTATATGTATATGTATGTATATATCTATATCTATATCTATATCTATATCTATATCTAGTGACAAACTTAGGCTGAAGGCAACAGAAATTAATCTGGAACAAGGAAAGAGTAGGAAGAGTGGTGTGAACCAAAGCCACGGATTGCTAGATAGACAGATGGAGAGGTAATTATGAGAGAAGTCAGGTAGAAAGGACAGGGGGTCTCCATGAACTCAAAAGTTGAAGACTTTGCAATGTCATTCAGCCCAAGACCTATGTTTTGCAATTGTGGTTGTGCCACTGTTTGCCCAGCTCCTTTTCCTTGGCACCTCTTTTTAGGTTATTAATTTAAGGTTGATTTCTTTTTGTGAAATGTCATGAATATGTTGGAGGCAACACACACAGGCAGAAGTAAGTTTGACTCTTATCTCTGCCAATTTGAGCAAACTAATTAGTGCAACCTCTATTATTGAGTCCCTATCATGTCCCTGGCATTGCACTAATTTCTGATGATATGATGGTGAACAAAGGCACCTGTTAATCCCTGCTCTCGTGGACCTCAGAGTGTCAAGTGGGAGACAGACATTATATAAAAATGACACTAATGAATGTATAATTACACTCTTAGATAAGTTCTAAACTGTATCATAATTTAAAGGAGTTTGGGGGAAGAGTATTATATTTAGAAGGAACAGCATGTGCAAAAGTTCTGGAGCAGGAGGGAGCAGGGAAAATTAAAAGACAGAAAAATCAAAGGTAGATGGAGTGAAGACAGTCAAGGAGAATGCAGAAGGCTCAGTTTCTTTGTGTATAAACTGGAGCTAATACCGTAGAGGGTTACCTTATGGATTAGTGAGAGCCTAAGATAATGCCCAACCAATAGTGGCTACTAGTTAGATGGTGGCTACAATTATTATAACATAATTGCTGCAAAGATGAAGACATTTCTTGAATCACATAAGTCAAATCAACCTTGTCTTTAACATTTATTTGTGCTTGACCTTTGTGATGGGCTACTGGCAGACAAATGTGTCTCAGTCCCTGCATTGCCCAGCAGACCTGCAGTTTAGGGAGAAAGTGGGGTGTTTTCTTTTGGTCTTGGACTATGTAAGATGCCTGTCAGTGAGAAGAGGAATGTCTAAAAGGCATGGTTGAAAGGAAGGAGGGAAGAGGTCAAAGAAGCTCGATGTTCTAAATCTTTTTTCCCCAGACATGTCTTGAAATGTGACATTCCGTTCCCCTAATCTGTCATTTTCTATCCTACAGGCAAAAGTTCCAATCTCCCAACATGTTCCTGCAAGCAAAGGTCTGAACAAGGAAACAACTGTAGAAAATCTCTTTTAGCAGTAAGAGTGGAATTGAATTGAATTGTAGAACAGCCTTTTAAATGGACCCCAGGATGAGAGCCCCTATAGCCCAGAGCCTGTAGCACAAATAACCTGGATCCAAATCCCGTCTCCACTCTTGACTTCTCGTGTCCTTTTTTCCCTATCTGTAAGATAGGGATAATGATGAAAACAGTAATATCTACTTCATATGGTTGTTGTGAGCATTAAATGAGTAAGCAGAGTGAATGTGCAAAGGCTTTAGAACAGTTCCTGGCACAGAGTAAGCATATGTGTAAGTGTTAGCTATTATTTTAATGCCTGAAGAAGTTGCCAGTTTTGCCCCTCCCCCCTCCAACATATACACATGCACACCTATGTACGTATATAAATATGAATAAACACACACACATAAGGTTTTCATGATCTTGATATCAAGATGTGTATAAACTTCTTAGGGTGTTGTATATAATTGAAAAGGCTTTGAATTTAATGAGTTTTCAAATGCTGCAGCTATTAAGGGCAATAGACAAAGGGAAGATTTTTTTTTTTTTTTTTTTTTTTTGGTCGCGTCACGCGTCATGTAGGATCTTAGTTCCCCAACAAGGGATCAAACCCGCGCCTCCTGTATTGGAAGCACGGAGGCTTAACCACTGGACCACCAGGGAAGTCCCCCAGAAGAATGTTTTAATTTCGACGGCATCTTTCTAGGGACTAGTGTTCTTTCTTTTTTTTTTTTTTAAATTAATTAATTAATTTATTTATTTTTGGCTGTGTTGGGTCTTCGTTTCTGTGCGAGGGCTTTCTCTAGTTGTGGCAAGTGGGGGCCACTCTTCATCGCGGTGCGCAGGCCTCTCACTGTCGCGGCCTCTCTTGTTGCGGAGCACAGGCTCCAGACGCGCGGGCTCAGTAGTTGTGGCTCACGGGCCTAGTTGCTCCGCGGCATGTGGGATCTTCCCAGACCAGGGCTCGAACCCGTGTACCCTGCATTGGCAGGCAGACTCTCAACCACTGTGCCACCAGGGAAGCCCCTAGTGTTGTTTCTTAATAGTCAGTGCATGAGGGAGAAAGAAGAGTGGGAGGGTTATTTGGGGAGCAGCTCTTCTTCGTCCTCCAAATTTCACGTGTGACCATCAATCCACATCAATCTTCCCGGCTGCCCCATCCGCTGACATCCACTCCAGCATAATTAAAGCCTGGGGAAAAGGTAAAGAGCTAGATAGCAGGGATGGGAGTTGAGAACCCGTTGCCTCATTTTGCACACAGTTTAGCTTCCTGCATCCAGACCAAGGTCCCATGGCCACCTTTGCTTGCAGAAGGCTGAGCTCTTGTAGGTTGGGACTCAAGATGTATCTCCAGGCTTTGAGTGCACAAAAAGGGATTAGCTAACCCATCAGCACCTCTCTAACTCCACATCAGCTGTCATCAGAAGCAGTAGGTTGGCTTTCCTAACTTCAGGCTCCTATCGGTACAGCTTCCTGGAACCTGAACCTCAGAGGCTCACATTTCCATTGCAATGCCATAGCCAGAGGGTGCCCTTGTTCCTGCCAATCTCTTACTTGGAGTCTGCTTTCTTTGCCATTCTTTATAAAGCTGGAGAACTTGAGGCTGCAGACACCAGTTCTCAGTAATACTGAGGTTGCCCTTGCAGGACACGCATTACCAGTTTTCCTTTCTACACATGTTGCTATCTGACCTATGTGTGGATTGTGACACTGCAGACTTCAACACATTTTCTTTGCTGCCACTGAGAGTTGCTGTGTTCCTAACTCTCTTTGCTCTAATCATTTGTCTTAACCCAGAAACCTCTGTAAAAGGAGAGGTGAACACTCGTGGGGGTGAAATGTGGCTCAACCTGGGGTAAATATAACCCCATATTTCACTACCATTTGTTCTCTACCGACACAGCACCAGAACTCAGCCCTGGCAATATGCCTCCTCAGGGCTTCCAGCTTTCTCTAGGGATCACAACTCAGTTCTCCCCTTTCTTCAACTTGACCCCTATCTACAACCATTTGAGGCCACTCCACTTCCACTGCTGCTGGGTTTCTTTGTGAAGCGTCGGATGCCCAAGCCTGAGTATTTTATCCTGAGGTTTCCAACACTGTCACTGTGGAAGGGCCAAAGTGGTGCATATGTCAGCAGATACACAAGAGATGTTCCTGCTCTCGGCTACACTGGCACCAGGCCCCAACTGTACTGTTCATGTCCAAAGCCTCACGGAGCCCCCTATGAAGGCGGCCCTTCAGCTGCCACCAGCAGGCCTACTCTTCATGGCCTCAGTCACAAATCTAAGGAATAAAATAGAGATTTCTGGCTTCTGATCTAGCATGTAAGGAGCTTGGAAGTCACCACTCTGTCCTAACAAGTAAAATGCTGAACAGACTGAAAATGCAACCTCTCTTCTTAGATCTGTAAGACAAGTGAGGTCACAATCAAATCACTTCCCCCAAATTGATTAGACCAACAGGCATGTACAGAGAATCACAACTTGCTGGAACAGAAACCCACGAGCAGAAATCTCCATGGGAACCAGTGCTGGGGTAGGAAAACCTGGACTGATCAGTTTATTATAAAAAATTTCAAATATACAGAAAAGTAGGAAGACTTTTACAGTGAATACTATATACTCACTCTATGGATTCAACAATGAACACTTTACTATACTTGTTTTTAAAATTATATATCTATGTAGCCATCCTTCCATCTATCCATTCTACGTCATCATCTTATGTTTTGATCCATTATTAAATCAATTATAGAAATCAGTTTGTTTACCCCCAGACATCTTTGTGTGCATATCATTAACATTATTAACTAGAGTTCAATGTAGCTGTATAAACCAAAATTGTTCCCTTTTTTTAGGTATAATGAAATGCACAAATCTTAAATGTTCCATTTGATGACCTTCGACAAATGTGTACACCAGTGCAACCCAACCCTCTTTTTTCTAGCCATGCTGGCCTCTGGATCACCCTCAGGGTGCTTGCAATTGCTGTGTCCTCTACCTGACATCTATCCCTCCCAGAGAAGACATGCACATGGCTTATCTTGAGTTTATGCTGAATTGTCACCTCCATAGAGATTCCCCAGTTAAAACTGCATGCCTACCCCTGGCCTGGCACCACCCGTCCCCCTTCCCTGCTTTAGTTCCTCCATAGAACTTATTTTTTTAATTTAGTTTATTTATTTATTTATTGAGGTATAGTTGATTTACAATGTGTTAGTTTCAGGTGTACAGCAAAGTGATTCAAATATATATGTATATACATATGTATATGTATATTTTTCAGATTCTTTTCCATGGGTTATTACAAGATATTGAATATAGTTCCCTGTGCTGTACAGTAGGTCCTTGTTGTTTATCTATTTTATATATAGTAGTGTGTATCTGTTAGTTCCAAACTCCTCATTTATCCCCTCTCCCCACTTTCCCCTTTGGTAACCGTAGGTTTGTTTTCTGTGTCTGTGAGTCTGTTTCTGTTTTGTAAATAAATTCATTCGTATCATATTTTAGATTCTGCATATGAGACATCATAGGATAATTGTCTTTCTCTGTATGACTTACTTAGTATGATATTCACTAGGTCCATCCATGTTGCTGCAAATGGCATTATTTCATGCTTTTTATGACTGTGTAATATTCCATTGTGTATATGTGCCACATCTTCTTTATCCATTCATCTGTTGATGGACACTTAGGTTGCTTCCATGTCTTGACGACTGTGAATAGTGCTGTGATGAACAGTGAGGACTCCACAGTGCTTACTGCTCTTCAGTTTTGCCATTGTGCACTGTTCATCTCCTTTCACTTGACTGTAAACTCCATGAGGACAGAGCTTTTCATCTCTTCAGTTCCCTACTATAATCTGAGTGGTACAATTGTGCCTGGAATACAATAGACACTAAAAATTATTTGTTGCTTGATAAAATTAACAGATGAATTAATATGCCAATATGAATACTTATTTAAGGGTCTGTGAGATTTTCCAAGAGGGTCCTCTTGCTAAACACTCTGTTTGATCCGTGAAGGAAAAGCGCGACCTTGCAGCCACTGCGCATGGAGGCCACTGCATATGCGGGTCAACAGGGGCCCAGGGTTCAGCTGGGGAATCAGGTAGGGACTCAGGTGCCCCAGGTACAGCTGGCCATGGGGGCACTGCATACAGACAGAGCACTGGTTCGCAAAGCTTAGTATGCATCAGAATCACCTGAGGACTTATTAGAACTTACACTCCTGGGTGCCCGTCCCAGAGTTTCTGATTCAGTCAGTCCTTGGTGAAATCCAAGAACTTGCATTTTTTAACAAGTTCCCAAGTGATGCTCTGCTGGTGGTCCGGGATCAGGCTTTGGAATACAGTAGAGCATTGACCGCTGTTTGCTGCTTCTCTTTTTCAAGGCTGTGTACAAACCCCTCCCCCACCATCGCTGCTGGACCCTGTGCTCCCTCTTCTTTGCATCCAGGGCTCCTGCTTGTGGCTGAGCAAGGCAGCGACTAGGAGCAACGGGCAGGAGAAAGCCCAAGTCTCACTCTTCCCTGACCGTGCTCCGCCTCTGCAGTTGTGAGGCCTGACATCTTCTGTCCCTTACAAGTGGTGATGACTCCACAGACATATCTGCATCAAAGAAATGAGTTAGTTAATTGATTAATTCCTCAGATGAATATGGGAGGGGGGGAATTGAGACCAGAAGTAGATTAAGCCAGTGGTTCTGAAACTTCAATTACACATGGGACGCTTATTAAAAAGGCAGCTTTCCCACGACCACCACCAGCAACTCAGAGGAGTGCTAAAGTATTAGGGCTAAGGTAGTTTAAGAAATAACAATTTAAGTAAACACCCAGATGATTCAACTATGGCTAATCAGTGGACCCACGCTACAAAATACTGGATTAAATAATTTGCCCAAGTTCACCCCAATAATAGCATACATGGAATAGAACTGTGTCTAATTCATTGAAATATGTTCTTAAGAGCCTACTGTGTGCAAGCAGTGTTCTAGGCTGTGAAGAGGCAATGGTTCACAAGATAGGTTGGATCACCCACGCCCTTTCAACTAGAACATTCTGCCTCTTTCTAAGTGAGTCTGGTGAAGATTTCTTGAGATGAATTATGCTTTATTGTACTTCAATTTAGCCACGGTGATTTAAGAAAATGACAATTATGGGCACGAATTATAGGCATCAATTTAAAAATGTAGTAGCAAAGAGAGAACAGTTTCTCTAAGGCAATTCAATTAAATACCATATAAATCCATATCATATGACACAACTTAATCTAATGCAATTCAATGCATTACATTACGCTACAATACAGCGAAAAATGCATTGCAATACAATGCGGTATCTCACTGCAGCTGCAGTGCAGTGGCCTTAGCGGCAACCTCATCTCAGGTCTTAGGCTGTGGCGCCCTCTAGTGACAGAGACTGAGACGCTTTTTTTTTTTTTTTTTTTTGTGGAGGCTACAGATGCACTTCCCATTAAATGAAAAAACCGTCAACAAACATCTGTTAGAATGGAAAGGAGCTGAGATCCAGCTGCCTGCTTTTTATATAACAGAGGTCACAGATTAAGAGACTTACCTGAGCTGTCACCTGAGCTAGTAATAAAGTAACTGATTATCCTGTCCATACTACTGTTGTTTTCACAGTATTTTTTTTCATTTGGGACACATAAAGGAGGAATAGTAATCAGCCTTTTCTCCAGCCTGAAGATAGGAGCCTGGAGTGGCAATATAGGATGGTTAGAAACCCTATAAAGGATTAACACAATAGAAATATAGAAATAAAATATGTAATGGAATATCATAGAAATAGAAAAAAATCTGTATCCTTTAATATGGAGTCATCTTCCTCCATGGTTGGAGGTTAGCTGCTCTTATGCTGTTTGGGGATAGCAAGGAGAATGTTAATGATTCAAAATACCTTATTTTGCAAAATGTATTGTGCAAAATGTAAGAACTGTGTATTTACAGTTCATTAAATTCATATTTACTGAGCACCTACTATGCTTCAGCTCAAACAAAACACACACACACATACCCCTAAGCAATTTCATCTGCATAGTAGGCTCCTTTTCCTCCCTCACACATTTGCTGAGGATGACGAGAGCTTTCCTGGTGCCAGGCGCTCTGTTAAGTACCAGCGGAGCTCATGGTCACGGGCTGACTCCTTCATCTCCTTTGTGGAACATGTGACTCTGATTGAATATGATGCTATGAAGGCTCCCATACCAGTGCATCAAACTCAGGTGATCCCCTTAGGTGCCACTTGGCACTCTCTTGCCTAGTTTTGATGGAAAATAGCCCAGTATAGTAATCCTGCCTTGAGAAGATCATGGTGAGCAGGGCTTTAGGCTCTTTGAGGACGAATTTCCAAATCATGTCACCAGGAAGCCTCTGAGACAAGCAGAGGTGCCAGCTAAAGAGAGAGGAAACCTACAATGGATAATGGAGGAGGGAGACCATATCAGTTGCAGTGGTTGGGACCATAGTTCTTCCCATTTCATTTCCTCACCCAAGCTTCCCTTAGGAAGAGAGGCCCCCAGAATGCTAGAAAAGCTGCTCCCTGTATGTATGTGAGGAAGTGGATCTCGGCAGTGCTAGGGGTGGACTGCAGTGGACATGGGCTGTGCCCTAGGTTCTCCTTCACCACCTTAGCTACTGGAATAGGGAAGAACAAATCTGATTCCATATTAGATCTGTTTCTTTGCTTTCTGTTGCTTTTGTTACAAGTTAATCACAAAAAGGATGTCGACTATAGCTATAGACATACATAATGGCCTGTCTCAGGGAACCCTGCCACTCTGCCTGAATGTTAAACTAAAATACCTTTGTTCAGCTCACAAGGAACATCCTGACCCAGCTCACCTGCGAATGGCTGCAGGAAAGAAGAAATGAACACATCCCCTCCCTGAGCCTGGCGAAACCAGGAGACATTTGCAAAACTTATGGCCTTTTTTACTTTACCTCCTCACCTCCCCCGTCTCTGTTCTATAAAAGAAACTAGCATGCAGACCCTGGGAAGAGGGTTCTCTAGGACTCTAGTCTGCCGTCTTCTCGGACTCCCGGCTTTCTGAATAAAGTCGCTCTACCTTGCCCCAACACCTCACCTCCCGATCTATCGGCCTGTCGTGGGGCAAGCAGAATGAGCTTGGACTCAGTAACACTACTGGAATACCGTGAGCAGATGACCTTCAGCTCAGACCCTTCAGAAATTGCCTCAGTTGCTGAGGTGAACTGCCGAGGTGAGCTGACTTCACCTAAGCTCATAGCCTTCTGGGCCCTACCCATATCCGATGACTGATAAGGTGGAGATAAAAGACGCATTGGACTCCAAAGCAGGACAACTTTGACGGGCCATAGCACCTCTAGTAATGATCAGTTAAATTTTGCCTTAGTAGATAATCTAGGAGACTTAGATGCAAATTTATTGTTTCTCCTATTGTTTGAAATTAGGATGCTATTAAACTGTAACTAGGGACTTCCCTCATGGCGCAGTGGTTAAGAATCTGCCTGCCAATGCGGGGGACATGGGTTCGAGCCCTGGTCTGGGAAGAGCCCACATGTCGAGGAGCAACTAACTAAGCCCGTGGGCCGCAACTACTGAGCCTGCGTTTCTAGAGCCCGAGAGGCACAACTACTGAGCCTGAGTGCTGCAACTACTGAAGCCCGCGTGCCTAGAGCCCGTGCTCTGCAACAAGAGAAGCCACTGCAATGAGAAGCCCGTGCACTACAATGAAGAGAAGCCCCCGCTCGCAGCAACTAGAGAAAGCCCGTGTGCAGCAACAAAGACCCAATGCAGCCAAAAATAACTTAATTAATTAAATAAATTTAAAAAAAGAGTACTGCTTTTGACAGCACCTTTAAAAAAAAAAAACTGTAATTATCACTAGTAATTTGATGGTAACATCTTAAGCATGTAATTTTTCTATTTTTAAAGAATATTTACAAAGAATAAAGCCTTATGATCGGTGTTACTAACTCAAAACACATGTATATTTTTATACCTCCTGGCGTCTACGGCCTAATCACTTTTCAAAAGGCTCAGGCAGGTTTGTTGTGGCATACATCAAAATATGTTTCTGTATAGCCCGTGCTTTGTAAATATTTCCAGCTCAGTATCTGTGGACTCTTAAAAATTCTGCCCAGTTTTTCTTGACATAAAGAAAATTTATTTAACTAATTTTGAAACTTCGCACTGACAAAGTTTAAAAAATTTATCTGACTTTGAATGATGAAGATGAGAAATTTTATCAGCTTGTCTAATGAAAGTGGCTGTCAACTTGATAAAACAATTTTCTCCTCACTCACACTATAACTTTACAAGTCTCCTTCTCAGTCTTTTTGGACCTGTTTCTTTGTTTATTAAGAAGAATTGCTTTATATAATTTGACGCTGAAAATCTTGTATGGTTTTGAGAAAGAGAAAAGCTGTCCCCAACCTCCAGGAGCTGGGCTGGTACGCCCAGCAAGACCTTCATGTTCTTCTTTTGAAATAAACAATTTCACAGAACACTGACATCAGGCAAGCTGCTCTGTGACCCTGATGGATCAAGACACAAACAAGACCACTTTATAACCACAGCTGAACACAGAGTAAATCATGAATGTGGGCTAAGCCACAAAAATGATCAAACATCCGGCCGTGCAGGCTGATCAACATGCCTGCTGCTTCTTTACTCGTTACAGTTTTAGCCTCGGTCTTGATATCCCTCTGTCTAGGTAAGATTTAATAAGAGACCCAACCATAGAATTGCCCCACTTTCTGACAACATTCAGTCCAGAGCGAAGCCCTGTTTCCTAACCCTCACCCCAAATCACCTAATGCAAGTCCAAATTTAAAAATAAATTCTTCTGAATGAATGCCATTTTCACGAGATACCCCCCCCTCCCACCAAGGTGTGATTTCTCCCTCACACAATGAGCAGCACACACTGCTTTTTCAACCACGGTGGTGTCCCAGTGGAGGGTGTGACACCTTCTTTACTTCACCTATTAGTAATTTCAACTTAACTTGGCTAGAACGTTGCAGGTAAACTTGATTTGTCTTAATCTAGCTTTCCAGGTTCACATCTCTAATTTACACAGTATTTTCTCTCCAGATTTCCTCAATTTTTCAGTATTCTTTTCTTTAGACATGGAATAGGTCAACAATAATTTTGTTAAATGCTTGGCAATCTTCCTCCTTCCCAAGTATTTTAATAGATGTGATATTTAGTTATTTATTTATCATAGAAACATAGAAATGCTTATGGAAAGACGACAATCCAGTTTCTGTTTGGCTGGTGCATGTTTTGCCATTTGCCTGTAAGGCATTTTGAAACTCTGAGGTTTCCTCTGAGTCAACTCCCTGCAGGTAAATAAGTAGAAAGACCTGTGTCAGGGTACTGACATGGGGAAGCCAAAATTCCCAACTGTCAATAAGTGACGTCGGTGGAGAGATTGAGTCATGTTCCATCTATGTAGTTCTTTGAATTCCTAGAGGAAAAGTTCATGGAGGAAATGGTTTTGAACAAAATGAGAAACAATCCTTTTGGTCATGTTTTATTTCTCAACATCATTTCCTGTTCTTAGACTAAAAGGTACCTATGACTGATAACATTTGCTCCAGATTCTCAGAAAATAAAGCTTGTTTTCCTTGGCAGGCGTCATTATCCTCTGTTCCTCTGCTGCATCAACCTCGACGTCTTGCCTACTTCCCGCTTATTTGCGGCCTATAGATTACTGCAGCACTACGGTGTCAGTTGGTCCCGCCCAGAACACTTCAGTTCTGCCCTGAAAGGTTATATTTAATAACTGATTGGTGTGTCCCTTTAATACAAGAAAATGGAAACTGAACAGCCAGAGGAAGCCTTTCCCAACACCGAAACCAATGGCGAATTTGGTAAACACCCTGCTGAAAATATGGAAGAGGAACAAGCTTTTAAAAGATTTAGAAACACTGATGAGATGGTTGAATTACGCATTCTGTTTCAGAGCAACAATGCTGGGGCAGTGATTGGAAAAAGAGGCAAGAATATTAAGGCTCTTCCATACAGACTGCAATGCCAGTGTTTCAGTCCCAGACAGCAGTGGCCCCGAGCGCATATTGAGTATCAGTGCTGATATTGAAACAGAGAAATTCTGAAGAAAATCATCCTTCCCTTGGAAGAGGGCCTGCAGTTGCCATCACCCACTGCAACCAGCCAGCTCCCGCTCGAATCTGAAGCTGTGGAATGCTTAAATTACCAACACTATAAAGTATGCAACTTTGACTGCGAGTTGAGACTGTTGATTCATCAGAGTCTGGCTGGAGGAATTATTGGGGTCAAAGGTGCTAAAATCAAAGAACTTCAAGAGAACTCTCAGACAACAATCAAGCTTTTCCAGGAATGTTGTCCTCAATCCACTGACAGAGTAGTTCTTATTGGAGAAAAACGTTTTAAGGTTGTAGAGTGCATAAAGATCATCCTTGATCTTAAATCAGAGTCTCCCATCAAAGGACGTGCTCAGCCGTATGATCCCAATTTTTACGATGAAACCTATGATTATGGTGGTTTTACAATGTTTGATGACTGCCGTGGATGTCCCTTGGGATTTCCCATGCGGGGAAGAGGTGGTTTTGACAGAATGTCTCCTGGTCGGGGTGGGCGTCTCATGCCTCCATCCAGAAGAGATTATGATGATATGAGCCCTCGTCGAGGACCTCCTCCTGGACGAGGTGGCCGGGGGGGTGGCAGAGCTCGGAATCTTCCTCTTCCTCCAGCACCACCTAGAGGAGGAGAGCTAATGGCCTGACAGAAGAGGAAGACCTGGAGACCGTTAGGATGGCATGGTTGGTTTCAGTGCTGATGAAACCTGGGACTCTGCAATAGATACATGGAGCCCATCAGAGTGACAGATGGCTTATGAACCACAGGGTGGCTCTGGACATGATTATTCCTGTGCAGGGGGTCGTGGCTCATACGGTGATCTTGGTGGACCTGTTATTACTACACAAGTAACTATTCCCAAAGATTTCGCTGGGTCTATTATTGGCAAACGTGGTCAGCGGATTAAACAAACCCGTCATGAGTCAGGAGCTTCTATCAAAATTGATGAGCCTTTAGAAGGGTCCGAAGATCGGATCATTACCGTTACAGGAACACAGGACCAGATACAGAATGCACAGTATTTGCTGCAGAACAGTGTGAAGAAGTCTGCAGATGTTGAAGGATTCTAATGCAAGATATTTTTTTTTTCTTTTTTATAGTGTGAAGCACTATTCTGGAAAGTTTTTCTAAGAATAGTGAAGAACTGAAGGAGTCCTGCATCTTTTTTTTTTTTTTTAATCTGCTTCTGTTTATAAAGCCAACATTCCTCTGCTTCACAGGTGCTCTGCGTTCAAAGTGTAGCGAAATCTTTGCAGTTCACCAAATGAAATGTTTTATTTCCTTGCAAACAGGGTTGGGGGTTGGGGGAGGGTGTGCAAAAATGAACATTGAAATTTTGAAACAGCAGCAGAGTGAGTGAATTTTAATTTTTGTTCATTGTTGGTGGTTTAAAAAAAAATCCCCCCATGTAATTATTGTGAACACTTTGCTTTGTGGTCACTGTAACATTTGGTGGGGGGGGGGGGGTGGGACAGGGAGGAAAAGTAACAATAGTCCATATGTCCCTGGCATCTATTCAGAGCAGTGTGCCGAATGTAATGCTCTTTTGCAAGAAACGTTTTATGATTTTTAAAATAAATTTAGTGAACCTGTTTTTGGTGGTCATTTCTTTTAAGATGGTCTTTTTTCTTTTTTAACATCTTTATTGGAGTAAAATTGCTTTACAGTGGTGTGTTAGTTTCTGCTTTATAACAAAGTGAGTCAGCTATACATATACATATATCCCCATATCCCCTCCCTCTTGCGTCTCCCTCCCACCTTCCCTATCCCACCCCTCTAGGTGGTCACAAAGCACCGAACTGATCTCCCTGTGCTATGCGGCTGCTTCCCACTAGCGATCTATTTTACATTTGGTAGTATATAGTAGTCCATGCCACTCCCCCCCTTCATCCCAGCTTACCCTTCCCCCTCCCCATGTCCTCAAGCCCATTTTCTACGTCTGCATCTTTATTCCTGTCCTGCCCCTAGGTTCTTCAGAACATTTTTTTAGATGCCATATATACGTGCTAGCATACAGTATTTGTCTTCCTCTTTCTGACTTACTTCACTCTGTATGACAGACTCTAGGTCCATCCACCTCGTTACAAATAACTCAATTTCGTTTCTTTTTATGGCTGAGTAATATTCCATTGTATATATTGCCACATCTTCTTTATCCATTCATCTGTAAGACAGTCATTTTTAAAATGGCTGAATTCCCCCCAAACTCCCCCAAACTGAACACTAAGCTTAATTTTCAGTCCCCTGTTGGATATAAATAAATGAATCTCTTCTTGGACTTAGGCAAAATATCTTGACACATTCAAGATATTCAAGAAATCACATTGGTGTTTTCTTAAGTGATTTGAAAGTCCATTGCTTGGGAGGAAATTCCACCATACATTCATGCTTATAATAAGCTGGCGATTTTTGTTTGTTTTTGCAAATGCTTGCCCCTACTTTGCAACGATTTTCTGTTTGTAATTGTGAAGAACCAAGGTGGGGAGCAATACAACAGATGGAGTAGTTGGTATAAGAATATACCAGAAGCCTAATGGTGGCAAGTTTTATTAATCAGAATAATACTTGGTTATGGAAGTGACTGATGCTAAATAAATTATGATTATTTTTTATTAGATAATTTCTCACCTATAGACTTAAAACTGTCAGCTTGGTAGTGTCTGTTAGCTAAACTTTGTAAAATATATATATATTCTTGTTTTTCCATTGTATGCAAATTGAAAGAAAAAGATGTACCATTTCTCTGTTGTATGTTGGATTATGCAGGAAATATTTGTGAACTATTCAAAAAAAGATGAAAAAAGTTCCTGTGGATGTTTTGTGTAGTATCTTGGCATTTGTATTGATAGTTAAAAGTTCACTTCCAAATAAAACTCCCATAATGCTAGGAAAAATAAAGTTTGTTTTCTTTGAGTTTGACATAACTTGTATTTCACACAGTTACACAAGTTGGTGAATAGTAATATGACTGACTCAGCGTGAACTCCTTTAGTCTTATGAACCTATCATGAATTTCAAATGACAAAATCTAGATAAGCTGCATAAAAATGATCTGATTACTGCTTGGGTCTGGAGATAATTCTATATCTTTTATCCCAGGAAGATGTCCACAAGGATGCCCTTATTAAAACTATAGCATGTAGAAAGTAAATCCCTCATTTAAAGTCATTTCAAACACAAAAGTATGCAGTGTTGGTGTCTATTTATCAATGAAGAGCTTTCAGTTGCAGAAAACCTGAGTCAATGGGATTTAAACAATAATGTGGATTTACCGGCTTCTGTAACTGAAAACCAAAGGACGATCCCGCATCAGACATGTTTTGGTTAAGAGCTTGGTTCTGTTTCTTCATTCTGGCTTTATCCCAGGCCGGACGTCACCCCACAGTCACAAAGATGCATGGTCACGAAGGGGCGACAGGCTTCCTTGTCCATTTCCAGGGTAGAAAGTGGCACTTCTTACATATCAAATGATATTTCCTGTTCTTCATGCAGATTGAACTAAGGTACATTGACCATAGTTGCAAGGGGTTTGAGA
Organism: Balaenoptera physalus; assembly: GCF_965194825.1. NCBI lineage: Eukaryota > Metazoa > Chordata > Mammalia > Artiodactyla > Balaenopteridae > Balaenoptera > Balaenoptera physalus. Next base: position 60,310,996 of record NC_138884.1, on the reverse strand, counting down.
ATAGGCTGATTGACCGTCAACTGGAACCGTGGAAATGGATAAGTCCACTTTCACATCACGGTTACTGTGTGATTACTACATGGTTACTACAGATATTTCCTTAAAGGAAAATCAGAGATCTGTTGGGTAGGAGGAACAGAGGGAATAGATGCTGGTCAGGCCAGTCCAGGACATTCCATTTTAAATCTTTGACCTATTGGAAGTGATATCCCATTTTACCTCTAAGTGGCAGTATTGGGCTAAAGACATGGGATCTAGACAGGTTGCAGTCATTCAATTCTTAGGTCCACAGTTACAAGCAGTATGGTTTTATGCAAGTCACTTAACGTCTCCTTGCCTCAGCACCTTCATTTGTAAGATGAAATTAGTAGAATCTTCTTTGTAGAGCTGCTATGAGTTTTCAATGAAATGATGCATATACAGCACTTAGCGTAGTGCTTGTCAATTTCTAAGTATTGGGAACAATATATTTGCAGGTGAAGTAGCCATTTGATGGACTCTCTAAGGCATTGTTTTATCTGTTGGGGCATGTGCACGCTGCCCAGAATGTTTTGGAGGTTTTTCTTCCCATTCTTAGGGCATTTTTGTCAGTTAAGTAATTTATTTTAGGTAAACTCAGTTCTTTGACCCAGAGACCAGCAGTCTGGTACTAAAGAAGTGATGTGTTGTGGCATATTGTGCTATAAATTCTCCCAAAAAAAGCCCCACCAAGTGTTCGTGATAGGGAATTTCCTTTGCAGTGTAAATTTCATTCTTAAATAGTTTGAATACAGGGTACCAGCAGCATCTTACTGGGTCTCCATAGTTTCTTGTTAGGAAAATCACCACAGAAGGCCTGCTAAACCCATACAGGGCAATAAAGTTTTGATTATTCCTTGCTTACTTCCGTCAGCTCAAGTAATTGGATAGCTGAATATATGCATATGGCAATAGCAAAGTAATTTTCTTTTGGCTTGCAACTTTTAAATTTCATTTTAATTGAAGCCAGTGGTGAGGTGGGATGGTGGAGAGCAAGAAGAAAGGAGGTGAAGTAACCCTGGTTACTTGTTTTAAAACCCATCCAGTGAGGGCTAAAGATGGAGCTTGGACTACATTCCTTTGGGAAAATCTATATAAACCTCGTAATGTATAAAGTAGATGAATTAGGGTGATTCCTTCAAATAGCTCTTTGCTTTTCAAAATGATTTATCTGATGTATTTACAGAAATGACAAACTTGATGAATTTGGAATATGACTTGTGCTTAAGTATATGGAAGCAATTAGATCAAGGGAAAGAACATCAGCTTTGGAGACGGAAAGACCACTCCTTAAATCCTGACATCACTGTTTGTCAGGTGTGTGACTTTGGAAAATAACTTAACATCTCTGAACCCTCAGTTTCCAAATCTGTGAAAGAGGGACAATAATACCTTCTTTGTAAGAGTTTATGGAATGATTAAAAAAGAATTGTCTAGCACAATGAATGATAGATGTAAAGAGCACAAAAATTATTCTTATTTATAAAGATTCATTGAACATGTAAGTTATAAGGAAAGATCTATTATGTAAAGTAAAGCACGTCTACACTCAGAATTCTATGACTTCTTATTGAATGTCCTACATCGGATCCTAAAGCATTCTTTTGTCACAGGGTCTCATCACTTCAGGTCTAAAGCTGAGAGACTTACACACTTCTTAGTGTCGCTGAGGAGAACAAATAAACTGGAATGCCACTATCAGCCCACTGAATCAGTGCTTGGCTGCACATTATAATTGCTTGGGAACTTCAAAAAGCCTCAATGTCCCAACCGTAACCCAGAACAATTAAATCAGAAGTTCCGGGAGTTGGATCCAGCCATGCGTTTTTTTAAAGCTCTGCAGAAAATTCAAAGTGCAGCCAAGCTGGAGAATCATTGCTCTAAGCTGTTGCTTCTCAAACTATAATGTGCGTGTGAATCACCTGAGGTCTAGTTAACTTGCAAGTTCTGATCCTATAGATCTGGGGTGGGGCCCGAGCCTCTGCATTTCCAGTACTCTTTCAGGCGATGCCGTTACTGCTGGTTCCCGGACCACACTTTGAGCAGTCAGACACTCAGATGCTTATTTTCCTCTCTCTTTCAGCCACCACCCAGTTCTGGGGAAAAAGCCTTTTATAAAAATACTTTCCTTTCCTAGCAATAGCTTTATTTCCCCTTCAGTTTTATTGAGAAATAATTGACATATATCCCTGTATAAGTTTAAGGTATACAGCATAATGACTTGACATAATGTGAAATAATTATCACAATATGTTTAAACATCTGTCACCTCATATAAGTACAAACAATTTTTTTTCCTTCTGATGAGAACTTTTAGGAACCACACTCATGACAACTTTCAAATGTACAGTACAGCAGTGTAAACTGTAGTCATCGTGTTGTACATTACATCCTTAGGGCATATTTGTCTTTTAACTGGAAGTTTGTACATTTGGACAACCTTCATCTAATTCCACCACCCCTTACGCCCTGCATCTGGTAACCACAAATTTGTTCTCTTTTTCTACGAATTTTTTTTTAAGATTCTATGTGTGAGTGATACCAGGTAGTATCTGTCTTTCTCTGGCTGACTTATTTCACTCAGCATAATGCCCTCAAACTCCATCCATGTTGTCACAAATGGCAGGATTTCCTTCTTTTTTTATGGCTGAATAGCATTCCTGTGTGTGTGTGTGTGTGTGTGTGTGTGTGTGTATACTATATTTTCTTTATCCATTCATCTGCTGATGCACACTTAGGTTGTTTCCATATCTTGGCTATTGTAAATAATGCTGCAATGAACATTGGTGTGCTTATATCTTTTCAAATTAGTGTTTTTGGTTTCTTTGGATAAATACCCAGAAATGGAAGCGCTGGACGATATGGTAGTTCCATTTTTAATTTTTTGAGGAATCTCCATACTCTTTTCCATAGTGTCTGTGCCAATGTACATTCCCACCAATGGTGTACGTGGGTTCCCTTTTCTCCACATCCACACCAGCACCTATCTCTTGTCTTTTTGTTGATGGCCATTCTAACAGGAGTGAGGCGATATCTCATTGTGGATCTGATTTGCATTTCTCTTAGGAATTGCTTTTACTTCTGAGACCACTGTCATCTTTATCCATGCTAGGAGAATGTTATTCTTTCTCCAGGAGTGTTTCAAATTGCTCTACCCTTCTTAAAATATCAGTAACTTTGACTTATGAAAAATATATGCCTCTGTCTTCAGTACAAGATGACTCACAATTTTATCAGGAAAAAATTTGTTCAAGTATTGACATAATATGAACACCTTCAGAAATTTGACTGCTCTGAAAAGTTTTTAAAGAAGATAATTTATGCACAACTAAAAATCAAGAAGAATGCTTATTCAGGCAGTGTTTGTTTACACTGAAAACTGTTGAGAATTGTTGATACTGCTGAGATTTAGATTTGAATCCCCAAAGCAGCTTTAAACTGAACTGTCTTGTCCAGAATCATTTGGCTAAACTCCACTGGTCAGACTACTACAGCTGCCCTACAGCTGACCTTGACTTTTGGCACAGAAAACAGAAACTCCTGAATAGATCTGGGACTTGTCCGGGCTCTGGCACAGGAATATCCACGTTAGTGGTATGCCTTTAAAGGCGAGAGCCAGGATACTTGATATCCATTTTTTACTTTCTTGTTTTTTTTTTTTTTTTTACTTCTTTAGCCTGGCATAGACGACCAAGCCAATGACGTTTGAGTCAGCTATATCTAGGTTTGAAATCTCAGCCCTTCCTATTTGCTGTCTTCGAGTTTGGGACAAAGTACTTTGCTTGTTTGCATAAATAATTGTTTATTATACTCTCACATAACAGGAAGTCATGAAATAATGGTTTTAGGAATGGCTCAGCAGCTTGACCATGTTACCAAGTTTCTCCCGATCTTATCACATTGACAATGTGTTTCATCATGATGACTGTGGAAACTCCAAGTATCATATCTGCACAGGTATCATACCTACACAGGACAACGCCCTTAGTAGAATGACAGTGTATATCATATACCTCTATTTAATCAGGGAAAAAAGTTCTATCTAGGAAACTCCCTAGCTGACTGCCCTGTCATCTAACTGAGCAGAAACAGATCGCAGGTCAACCCCTGAACCAATCACTGACAAATAAGAATGGGATCATCATTATGGATTTAGATTTCTCATAATTCATCCCTGGGCAGAATTCACATTGTCACATTGTGGAGAGCACATGGTCAAATCAGGATCCTCTTAGCAGGGAAAAGTGGGATATGCTAGTGTATTGACAACGTAGGTCTTTAAAACACCATTAACAGTTGTCCTTCTTCATTGTTGAGACTATCTCTGAATTAGGCAATTACACTGGCCCACGGGGAATCATCAGCTGGTTTGTTATCCCCGAACTGATTTATTTCTTTACTTGAGAATGGCTTCAGTTTGCATCTTGGAAATTTTGTTTCTAGTAAAAGAGTTCTTATCACATTGCCATAAGCTTTTTGAAAGTTTTCACCTAGAAGTTGAAAACAGTATGATCTTTGTTGCTCTCTTCAAAATCTAAGACCAAGAAGGCCAAATTACATTTTTATTTATAAACAAGGACTAGGTTAGCATCAAATTTAAATCTGAAATCAGAGAGGAAAGAGGACAAATTTTGCTCCTGTTGTATTAATACATCATGGACATTTGTTGCTTCCACTAATACTGTATTATGAGTTCTTCACTGGAGGTGGCTGTGTCTTATTAATCTTTGTATGCCAAGAAGTTGACTCATTTCTTGGCTCATAGGAGATGTATGATAAATGTTGTGTTGCAAATAATCTCAAAACACACGATTTCATGCAACGTTAACTTGGCAAAGTTATAAGACAAATTCCTTGTCTTGGCATTAGTGAATACCTCCTAATTTTCCTATTACCATACTTGAGGCAGCTTGTCAATGATCCTCCAGCTTATGGTGAATGTATCAAGTGGTGTCGACAGAGTCAACTCATGAATTGGCATTACTTGGCACACACAGAGTAGATGTGGCGCTTAGCCTGTTTTTTGCAGCACAAAGCCCTCCGTTTGTCCCGAGCTCGTTACTGCACATTGGTCTTGGAGTCCATAGCTGAGGGATATCAATAGTTCTGGGAACCAGCTCACATCACATCCTATGCTTCTCTGATGGCTATGTCTGAATCAGAGCAAGGCTTGAGGGTGCAGGATTTCTTATAACTTGTTTAGCTGGTTTTCATGAGTTGACTGATTAATGTGGACAGTCAGCTCATTTCTCAGTGTGAAAAAGATGGAATCACTGTGTAATACTAGAAATTTCTTGAAAATGAAATACAGAAATACGAGGAGAGCCAGAGGGAAGTGAGAATCAAGAATAGCTTCCAATAAGGAACTTTAGAATGTAATTTTCTGGGAAGCAGAGACCTGTGACTCCTCTGTCCTCAGTCCCCAATGGTGACTTGCTGCAACATGTTATATTGTGTAATGCTCAGGAAAGTTCACATGTACCAGATACCCTTCTTTTCTCCCGAATCATGAACACTGAGGGCCAGAGGGGCATTTGCACATAGAAGCACCCCTAGGTGGTCGTCCTGCCCTCACCCTCTCTTGGTAAGTGGCCATTCTCGGAGGGCTGGTCATTCTGGTCAGTTAGTTTGTGCTTCTTCCATCATTCTCAGTTTGGGTAGCTCTTGCAGTCTTCCCAGAGAACGAACTTCCTGCCTAGGGTTCCTGATGAGTAGCCGTTGCCTTGGGCTTAAAGCTGAGCTTTTATGAGTAACACTGAGTCAGAGTATGGTAGTGATGATCTAAGATTCTGGAGCATATTTTCTGGGTTCAAATCCCAACTCTGCCACTTGCAAGTTCTATGACCTCAGATGCTGCACCTCTTTTCCCCTCACTGCCTCATTTTCCTCCCATACGTCGTAGGGCTGTAAGGAAGATTAAATGAAAGCATTGTCTGCCACAGAGAAAACACTGTGTAAGTCAGTAAGATTATCATCATTTGTGTCCGTCCCAATTCAGATGTATCACAACTTTAGCAATTCTACATGGCGCCTGTACACCAGTGGCATCAACTTAGAAATTTCTCGGCTATGCAAGATAGGTGACTAAATAAACTGTATAGCAATGGTTGTGATCACCATTTTGCATCAATATTTTGTTTTAAATTTTCCTAAATATCTTTCCTATAATTTCTTTATTTTCAAGTTAAAATATAAAATTGTCAAGGGCTGGGACTTTCTTTATGAATTTCTTCATATACCCAATGCAGAAGTGCTACATATGTGTCGAATATAAAATGTACTGTTTTCAAAATTAAAAAAAAAAAATCAATCGAGAGGCAAGCCCTTCACAATGGCAAAACAACCAACCAATTCAGTCACAAGGCTCCTAGTTTTAGGACTGTTAAATTCTAGGGTCAATTCCATTGTTTTCAGTGTAATAATCTGACTACCTGATCACATAATCTTCCCACCTAACATCCATATGACTTTAGGATACCTGGACCTCATCATTGTCTTTCATCTTAAGGAGATACTGGGATTTCTAATGGTTTAGCTGATGACAAAGGTTGTAGTATTGAGGAATAATCCCTATTTAGAGATTAGAAGGTTCATGAACAGGTCATATGCAGTTAGAATATATTTTAACCAATGAAATATCCAGTTGGCATTTGCTCAAGTAACACAAGAGTTTCTGATCATTGGAAACCATACAATATGGGCAAAGTGTTGGTGAAACACAGCAGTGTGTCCTGGTCCGAAAGATAACATTTTGGTTGTTTCTCTGGTCATTGAAAAGCTACATCTATATCACATGTACACAGCTTCTTGTAGGTGACTCAAAATGAATTATTTCAGCAAGGTAGTGGGTTTGACCCAGTTAGGCAGTGCAGAAGAGTTATTAAAAGTACTGGCTCTGGAACGGAGCTCCTTGTGATCAGATCAAAGCACAGATGCACTATCTTGTGTGCGACCTCAGGCTGATTCCTTCACCTCTCTAAAGATCTGTTTTCTTTTCTAGAAAATTGGCATAAAAATAGTACTACTTCATTACTGTAAGCATAAATTTGAGAATGTAAAATAAAGTGCTTAGCCCACAGACTGTATAGTAAGAATTCACTACATTTCAGCCATTATTTTTTACTATTATTTGAAGACAATTTCTACCTTGACGCTGCATTGGTAAATAACATAATGGTGAGAAGAAAGCTCTTCCTGATTAGTACTGAGACCTGCATATTCAGGGAACTCTAATTTGTGTTTCAGTAAATGATCTGATTACTGGTGAGATCAGAAGGTCCTGTAAATGGCTACCCACCCTGTTCCTGTCAGAACCTGAGTCAGGTTGAGACTAGCTGCCTGACACATTTCTGTATGGTTTCCACCTAATGAAGCCACCTTCACACATTGCTTTCTTTAACTGACCAAGGACCTATTGAGAAAACTGTCATCACATGACAGAGGGTTCTTGGAAGGAAGACGTGACTTGCCTGAGGCCAAGTTTCTGCAGTACTACTCGGATAGTCTTAATAATAGCCAACTTTAATGAGCATCTACTATGTGCTGGCATTGAGTTAAGCACTGTACATGCATTATCCTGATTAATATTCATAACAACCTTTTGGAATGGGACTTTCATTATCTCATTTAAGTACAAGGAAACTGAAGTGAAGAGAGGTGTGTAATTTGTACAAATCCCCACAACTTGGAAAAACCAGGGTGTGCTCTGACACTATACAATGATGGATGCAAGGACTTTGTGTATGAAAATTGTTGTTTCTCTGAGGCCTGTAGGGTACATATATTTTTGGAAGGGCAAAGATTAACTTCTGTTGAACTTTTTGTTTTTCTTTTACTTTTTATTCTATTTTATTTTTTTAACATCTTTATTGGAGTATAATTGCTTTACAATGGTGTGTTAGTTTCTGCTTTATAACAAAGTGAATCAGCTACACATATACATATACATATATCCCCATATCTCTTCCCTCTTGCGTCTCCCTCCCACCCTCCCTATCCCACCCCTCTAGGTGGTCACAAAGCACCGAGCTGATCTCCCTGTGCTATGTGGCCACTTCCCACTAGCTATCTATTTTACACTTGGTAGTGTATATATGTCCATGTTACTCTCTCACTTCGTCCCAGCTTACACTTCTCCCTCCGCCTGTCCTCAAGTCCATTCTCTACGTCTGCGTTTTTATTTCTGTCCTGCCCCTAGGATCTTCAGAACCACTTTTTTTTTTTTTGATTCTATATATATGTGTTAGCATATGGTATTTGTTTTTCTCCTTCTGACTTATTTCACTATGTATGGCAGTTTCTAGGTCTATCCACCTCACTACAAATAGTTCAATTTCATTTCTTTTTATGGTTGAGTAATATTCCATTGTATATATGTGCCAGATCTTCCTTATCCATTCTTCTGTTGGACACTTAGGTTGCTTCCATGTCCTGGCTACTGTAAATAGAGCTGCAATGAATATTGTGGTACGTGACTCATTTTGAATTATGGTTTTCTCCGGGTATATGCCCAGTAGTGGGATTGCTGGGTCGTTTGGTAGTTCTATTTTTAGTTTTTTAAGGAACCTCCATACTGTTCTCCAGAATGGCTGTATCAATTTACATCCCACCAACAGTGCAAGAGGGTTTCCCTTTTCTCCACACCCTCTCCAGCATTTATTGTTTGTAGATTTTTTGATGATGGCTAGTCTGACAGGTGTGAGGTGATACCTCATTGTAGTTTTGATTTGCATTTCTCTAATGATTAGTCATGTTGAGCATCCTTTCATGTGTTTGTTGGCAACCTGTACGTCTTCTTTGGAGAAATGTCTGTTCAGGTCTTCTGCCCATTTTTGGATGGGTTGTTTGTTTTTTTGATATTGAGCTACATGAGATGCTTGTAGGTTTTGGAGACTGATCCTTTGTCAGTTGCTCTATTTTCAAATATTTTCTCCCATTCTGAGGGTTGTCTTTTCATTTTGTTTATGGTTTCCTTTGCTGTGCAAAAGCTTTTAAGTTTAATTAGGTCTCATTTGTTTATTTTTGTTTTTATTTCCATTTCTCTAGGAGGTGGGTCAAAAAGGATCTTGCTGTGATTTATGTCATAGAGTGTTCTGTCTATATTTTCCTCTAAGAGTTTTATAGTGTCTGGCCTTCCATTTAGGTCTTTAATCCATTTTGAGTTTATTTTTGTGTATGGTGTTAAGGAGTGTGCTAATTTCATTCTTTTACATGTAGCTGTCCAGTTTTCCCAGCACCACTTATTGAAGAGTGTGTCTTTTCTCATTGTATATTCTTGCCTCCTTTATCAAAGATAAGGTGACCATATGTGCGTGGGTTTATCTCTGGGCTTTCTATCCTGTTCCATTGATCTATATTTCTGTTTTTGTGCCAGTACCATACTGTCTTGATTACTGTAGCTTTGTAGTTTAGTATGAAGTCTGGGAGCCTGATTCCTCCACCTCCGTTTTTCTTTCTCAAGATTGCTTTGGCTATTTGGGGTCTTTTGTGTTTCCATACAAATTGTGAAATTTTTTGTTCTAGTTCTGTGAAAAATGCCAGTGGTAGTTTGATAGGGATTGCATTGAATCTGTAGATTGCTTTGGGTAGTAGAGTCATTTTCACAATGTTGATTCTTCCAATCCAGGAACGTGGTATATCTCTCCATCTCTTTGTGTCATCTTAAGTTTCTTTCATCAGTGTCTTATAGTTTTCTGCCTACAGGACTTTTTTCTCCTTAGGTAGGTTTATTCCTAGATATTTTTTCTTGCAATGGTAAATGGGAGTGTTTCCTTAATTTCTCTTTCATATTTTTCATCATTAGTGTATAGGAATGCAAGAGATTTCTGTGAATTAATTTTGTAGCCGGCTACTTTACCAAGTTCATTGATTAGCTCTAGTAGTTTTCTGGTAGCATCTTTAGGATTCTCTATGTATAGTGTCATGTCATCTGTAAACAGTGACAGTTTTACTTCTTCTTTTCTGAATTGGATTCCTTTTATTTCTTTTTATTCTAGGATTCCTGTGGCTAAAACTTCCAAAGCTATGTTGAATAATAGTGGTGAGAGTGGGCACCTTGTCTTGTTCCTGATCTTATTGGAAAAGGTTTCAGTTTTTCACCATTGAGAACGATGTTAGCTGTGTGCTTGTCATATATGGACTTTATAATGTTGAGATAAGTTCCCTCTACGCCTACCTTCTGAAGGGTTTTTATCATAAATGGGTGTTGAATATTCTCAAAAGCTTTTTCTGCATCTTTTGAAGTGATCATATGGTTTTTATCCATCAGTTTGTTAATATGATGTTATCACATTGATTGATTTGCATATACTGAAGAATCCTTGCAATCCTGGGATAAACCCCACTTGATCATGGTGTATGATTCTTTTTCTCTTTTTTTTGATTCTTTTAATGTGCTGTTGGATTCTGTTTGTTAATATTTTGTTGAGGATTTTTGCATCTATATTCATCAGTGATATTGGCCTGTAGTTTTCTTTTTTTGTGATATCTTTGTCTGGTTTTGGTGTCAGGGTGATGGTGGCCTCGTAGAATGAGTTTGAGAGTGTTCCTCCCTCTGCTATATTTTGGAAGAATTTGAGAAGGATAGGTGTTAGCTCTTCTCTAAATGTTTAATAGAATTCGCCTGTGAAGCCATCTGGTCCTGGGCTTTTGTTTGTTGGAAGATTTTGAATCACAGTTTCAGTATCAGTGCTTGTGACTGGTCTGTTTATATTTTCTATTTCTTCATGGTTCAGTCTCGAAATGTTGTGCTTTTCTGAGAATTTGTCCATTTCTTCCAGATTGTCCATTTTATTGGCATATAGTTGCTTGTAGTAATCTCTCATGATCCTTTGTATTTCTGCAGTGTCAGTTGTTACTTCTCCTTTTTCATTTCTAATTCTGTTGATTTGAGTCTTCTCCCTTTTTTTCTTGGTGAGTCTGGCTAATGGTTTATCAATTTTGTTTATCTTCTCAAAGAACAAGCTTTTAGTTTTATTGATCTTACTATCATTTCCTTCATTTCTTTTTCATTTCTTTCTGATCTGATTTTTATGATTTCTTTCCTTCTGCTAACTTTGGGTATTTTTTTCCTTCTTCTTCCTCTAATTGCTTTAGGTGTAAGGTTAAGTTGTTTATTTGAGATTTTTCTTGTGTCTTGAGGCAGGGTTGTATTGCTATAAACTTCCCTCTTAGAACTGCTTTTGCTGTATCCCATAGGTTTTGGGTCGTTGTGTTTTCATTGTCATTTGTTTCTAGGTATTCTTTGATATCCTCTCTGATTTCTTTAGATGTCTCTTGGTTACTTAGTAGTGTATTGTTTAGCTTCCATGTGTTTGTATTTTTTAGTTTTTTTCCTGTAATTGATATTTAGTCTCATAGCGTTGTGGTCGGAAAAGATACTTGATATGGTTTCAATTTTCTTAAATTTACCAAGGCTTGATTTGTGACCCAAGATATGATCTATACTGCAGAATATTCCATGAGCACTTGAGTAGAAAGTGTATTCTGTTGTTTTTGGATGGAATGTCCTATATATATCAGTTAAGTCCATCTTGTTTAATGTGTCATTTAAAGCTTGTGTTTCCTTATTTATTTTCATTTTGGGTGATCTGTCCATTGGTGAAAGTGGGGTATTCTAGTCCCCTACTATTATTGTGTACTATCAATTTCCCCTTTTATGGCTGTTAGCATTTGCCTTATGAAATGAGGTGCTCTTATGTTGGGTGCATAAATATTTACAATTGTTATGTCTTCTTGTTGGATTAATCCCTTGATCATTATGTAGTGTCCTTCTTTGTGTCTTGTAATAGTCTTTATTTTAAAGTGTATTTTGTCTGATATGAGAATTGCTACTCCAGTTTTCTTTTGATTTCTATTTGCATGGAATATCTGTTTTCCATCCCCTCACTTTCAGTCTGTATGTGTCCCTAGGTCTGAAGTGGGTCTCTCATAGACAGCATATATACGGGTCTTGTTTTTGTATCCATTCAGCCAGTGTATGTCTTTTGGTTGGAGCATTTAATCCATTTACATTTAAGGTAGTTATTGATATGTATGTTCCTATTACCATTTTGTTAATTGTTTTGGGTTTGTTATTGTAGGTCTTTTCCTTCTCTTTTGCTTCATGTCTAGAGAAGTTCCTTTAGTGTTTGTTGTAAAGCTGGTTTGCTGATGCTGAATTCTCTTAGCTTTTGCTTGCCTGTAAAGGTTTTAATTTCTCCTTCGAATCTGAATGAGATTCCTGCTGGGTAGAGTAATCTTGGTTGTAGGTTTTTCACTTTCATCACTTTAAATATGTTCTGCCACTCCCTTCTGGCTTGCAGAGTTTCTGCTGAAAGGTCAGCTGTTAACCTTATGAGGATTCCCTTGTATATTATTTGTTGCTTTTCCCTTGTTGCTTTTAATATTTTTTCTTTGTATTTAATTTTTGATAGTTTGATTAATATGTGTCCTGGCGTGTTTCTCCTTGAATTTATCTTGTATGGGACTTTCTGCTCTTCCTGGACTTGATTGACTATTTCCTTTCCCATATTAGGGAAGTTTTCAACTATAGTGTCTTCAAATATTTTCTCAGTCCCTTTCGTTTTCTCTTCTTCTGGGACCCCTATAATTTGAATGTTCGTTCATTTAATGTTGTCCTAGAGGTCTCTGAGACTGTCCACAATTCTTTTTATTCTTTTTTCTTTATTCTTCCCTGCGGTAGTTATTTCCACTATTTTATCTTCCAGGTCACTTATCCGTTCTTCTGCCTCAGTTATTCTGCTATTTATCCCTTCTAGAGAATTTTTAATTTCATTTATTGTGTTATTCATCATTGTTTGTTTGCTCTTTAGTTCTTCTAGGTCATTGTGAAACGTTTTTTGAATTTTCTCCATTCTATTTCCAAGATTTTTTTCATCTTTATTATCAATATTCTGAATTCTTTTTCAGGTAGACTGCCTATTTCCTCTTCATTTGTTTGGTCTGGGGGATTTTTGCCTTGCTCCTTCATCTGCTGCATATTTCTCTGTCTTCTCATTTTGCTTAATTTACTGTATTTGGGATCTCCTTTTCACAGGCTGCAGGTTCACAGTTCCCATTGTTTTTAGTGTCTACCCCCAGTGAATGATGTTGGTTCAATGGGTTGTGTAGGCTTCCTGGTGGAGGGGACTGGTGCCCTCCAGTTCTGGTGGATGAGGCCAGATCTTGTCTTTCTGGTGGGTAGGACGGCTTCCGGTGGTGTGTTGTGGGGTGTCTGTGAGCTCATTATGATTTTAGGCAGCCTCTCTGCTAATGGGTGGGGTTGTGTTCCTGTCTTGCTTGTTGTTTGGCATAGAGTGCCCAACTATAGCTTGCTGGTCATTGAGTGGAGGTGGGTCTTAGCATTGAGATGGAGATCTCTGGGATAGCTTTCACTGTTTGATATTACATGGAGCCGGGAGGTCTCTGGTGGACCAATGTCCTGAACTCGGCTCTCCCACCTGAGAGGCTCAGGCCTGACACCTGGCTGGAGCACAAAGACCATGTCAGCCCCACAGCTCAGAAGAAAAGGTAGAAAAGGAAAAAAAAAAGGAAGAAAGAAAGATAAAATAAAGTTATTAAAGTAAAAAATTTTTAAAAATTATGAAAAATAAAAAAATGAAAAAATGAAAAAAAAGAAAGAAGAGAGCAAGCAAATGAAAAAACAATCCCACCAATGATAACAAGCACTAAAAACTATACTTAAACAAACAAAGAAACAAACAAACAAAAAGGACAGACAGAACCCTAGGACAAATGGTAAATGGAAAGCTATACAGACAAATCACACAAAGAAGCATGCACATCACAGTCACAAAAAGAGAAAAGGGGAAAAAAAAAATCCAAGTCTACAGTTGCTCCCAAAATTCACCACCTCAATTTTGGGATGATTCATTGTCTGTTCAGTTATTCCACAGATGCAGGGTATACCAAATTGATTGTGGAGATTTAATCCACTCCTGAGGCTGCTGGGAGAAATTTCCCTTTCTCTTCTTTGTTCACACAACTCCTGGGGTTCAGCTTTGGATTTGACCCCGCCTCTGCGTGTAGGTCGCCTGAGGGCATCTGTTCCCCACCCAGACAGGAGGGAGTTAAAGGAGCGGCTCATTAGGGGGCTCTGGCTTACTCAGGCAGGGGGGAGGGAGAGGTATGTAATGCGGGTCGAGCCTGCAGTGGCAGAGGCTGGTGTGACGTTGCAACAGCCTGAGGCATGTTCTGTGTTCTCCCAGGGAAGTTGTCCCTGGATCACGGGACCCTGGCAGTGGCGGGCTGCACAGGCTCCAAGGAGGGGAGGTGTTGATAGTGACCTGTGCTCGCACACAGGCTTCTTGGTGGTGGCAGCAGCAGCCTTAGCATTTCATGCCAGTCTCTGGTGTCCGCACTGGTAGCCACCTCTTGTGCCTGTCTCTGGAGCTCGTTTAGGAGGTCCTCTGAATCCCCTCTCCTTGCGCACCCCGAAACAATGGTCTCTTGCCTCTTAGGCAGTTCCAGACTTTCCCAGACTCCCTCCTGGCTAGCTGTGGTGTGCTAGGCCCCTTCAGGCTTGTTCACACAGCCAACCCCAGTCCTCTCCCTGGGGTCTGACCTCTGAAGCCCAAGCTTCAGCTCCCAACTTCCACCTGCCCCAGCAGGTGAGCAGACAAGCCTCTCAGGCTGGTGAGTGCTGGTCGGCACTGATCCTCTGTGTGGGAATCTCTCCATTTTGCCCTCTGCACCCCTGTTGCTGCGCTCTCCTCTGTGGCTCCGAAGTTTCACCCCCGCCCATCCCCATCTCTGTCAGTGAAGGGGCTTCCTAGTGTGTGGAAACTTTTCTGCCCTCACAGCTCCCTCCCAGAAGTGCAGTTCTGTCCCTATTCCTTTGTCTCTGTTTTTTCTTTTTTCTTTCGCCCCACCCAGGTACGTGGGGAGTTTGTTGACTTTTGGGAAGTCTGAGGTCTTCTGCCAGCATTCAATAGGTGTTCTGTAGGAATTGTTCCACATGTAGATGTATTTCTGATGTATTTGTGGGGAGGAAGGTGATCTCCACATCTTACTCCTCCGCCATCTTGAAGGTCCCCCACATATAGCTTTTTGAGTTAGTGTTTTTGTTTTCTTTGTAAAAATATATAGGTGTAGAATTGCTGGATCATATGGTAGTTTTGTTTTAATTTTTTTTGATAAACCTCCATACTGTTTTCCATAGGGGCTGCACCAATTTACATTTCCACCAACAGTGCAGGAGGCTTCCCTTTTTTCCATATCTTTACCAACATTTGTTACATCTTGTATTTTGAATAATAGTTATGCTAACAGGCATGAGGTAATATCTCATTGTCGTTTTGATTTGCATTTCTTAATTGATTAGTGATGTTAAGCACCTTTTCATATACTTGTTGAGTATGTGCATGTATTCTCTGTAAAAATTGTCTGTTCAAGTTCTTTGCCTATTTTTAATCAAGTTGGGTTTTTGTTGTTGTTGTTATTTTGCTATTGAGTTGTATGAATTTCTTATATTTTGGATATTAACCCCTTATCAGATGTATGGTTTGCAAATATTTTCTCCCAATAAATAGGTTGCCTTTTCATTTTGTTGGTGATTTTCCTTGCTGTGCAGAAGCTTCTTAGTTTGATGTAATCTCACTTGTTTATTTTTATTTTTGTTGTCTTTGCTTTTACTTTGGTGTCAAATCCAAAAAATTGCCAAGATCAATGGCAAGGAGGTTGTCACCTATATTTTCTTTCAAGAGTTTTATTGTTTCAGGTCTTATATTCAAATCTTTGATCATTTTTTAGTTGATTTTAGTGTATGGTGTAAGATAACACTCCAGTTTCATTCTTTTGCATGTGGCTGTCTAGTTTTCTCAACACTTTTTATTGAAGAGACTGTCCTTTTACCATTGTATATTCTAGGCTCCTTTGTCATAAATTAATTGACCATATATGTGTGGGTTTATTTCTGAGCTCTCTATTCTGTCCCATAGGTCTATGTGTCTGTTTTTATACCAATACCATACTTCTTTGATTACTATAGCTTTGTAGTATAGTTTGAAATCAGGGAGTGTGATGCCTCCAGTTTTGTCCTTCTTTCTCAAGATTGCTTTGGGTATTTGGTTCTCTTATGGTACAAATTTTAGAATTGTTTCTTCTATTTCTGTGAAAAGTGCCATTGAAATTTTAATAGGAATTGCACTGAATCTGTAGATTGCTTTGGGGAGTATGGACATTTCAACAATACTAATTCTTCCAATCCATGAGCACAAAATATGATCATTTCCTGTTATCAACTCACTAGCTGAATTTTTCATAGTTGCCTGCCTATAGAAACTTTCACTGACCCCAGAG
Source organism: Balaenoptera physalus (assembly GCF_965194825.1). Taxonomy (NCBI): domain Eukaryota; kingdom Metazoa; phylum Chordata; class Mammalia; order Artiodactyla; family Balaenopteridae; genus Balaenoptera; species Balaenoptera physalus. The sequence continues at coordinate 60,294,679 of NC_138884.1, read as the reverse complement.
GGCAGCCAGCTGGCTGTACTTTTATTTTTTCATTTTTAGGAAGCCACAGAGCTGTTATGACCCTTGTCTAGCACTTTGCTTAGTGATCCTATGTACTAAGAGTTTGATTGGCCTATCCTGGAGGATCTTCCAACCAGGTAAAGCTAAAGACCACACGCACAAATCTGTCATAGATGTTTAGAGATTCTCCCGAAAGAGTTTCTACTTTGTGACTCACTTGGGAAATATGGAGCAAGCCTCTTTGTGATATGTTGTATCTGAAGCCAGAAAAAACATGAAGGGAGTCTGGGATTCTATCCTTTGCCACCACAGTGGACTTGTGTTTCTGCAGCTGTGTGTGTGCTGGGGTGTTAGTGGTGGTTATGCAGAAGAGTGTGCTATGCTCAAGGAAGTTTGTGAAAGTGTGTGTAATACTAACAGTTCTCTTCAGAGTCTTTATTTGACAATGTTAATGGTGAATTGCAATGAATTAAGGTAATATAAATGACTAGAATAATTTTTTTACCAAGAATCTTGTAGAACTACTTTCCTATGGAATGCGTTTTGAGAAACTCTGGTAAAAATGGTTAAGCCTGTAGGCTCAGGGTTAAATCCAAGCTCCACCACCTAGGTGCTGTGTGACTTTGGGAAAAATTTTTAAACCCTTGGTGCCTTCTCTCTTTCTTCCTCAATAAAATTAATATAATAACGACATCTATCTCATAAGGTTTTGTTAAGTGTGGTCGTGGTTAGCACTCAATAAATATAAACAGTTTCTCCATTAAAGGATGCTTCAGTTGCATATTTGGGTTAGTTTCCTCAGCTTCATGTAATTTAATTTTATTTAATCTTATTTCCTCTTAAATGGTCATCTGCTGATTTGCAAGGGACCCCCTTCCAAAAACAAACAAACAAACAAAAGCAAACCTTGAGCATTGTCTCATGGTAAGCCATGCCCAAGGGTGCTGTTGACCTAATGATGCAGTTGAAAATAACACTGAAGTATGCAAACATTAAGGGCCACAAGAAGATCCTTTTATTGTGAGAGGGGTCCACACAGCTCCTCTCCCAGCCCACAGGGAGCTCATATTATTAGTCTATAATTCTGAGTTCTCAGGATAAGAAAATTCCTCACCTGGGGCTCAGATTTTGTTCACAAGAAGGCTGTCTAGCAGGGCTGCCTGTGTGGGTAAATGACTGAAGCCCTTGTTCTCAGTTGTTCCTTTCTCTGAGGGCTCTGCAAGCCAACATCCAGACACTTCAGTTTTGAGACATCAACTTGGCATTTCGCCAGTTTTAGAGAACAGAAGACAATAAAAAGATGTCAAATGGTTGGTAAAAATATTAAAAATTGTGGCCCATGAGACGATGAGGTGGACATGGTAAATAGATAAAGACCACTTTTTTTTTTCACATTTCCCTGGCTACCACTACACATTGGTGGGGTGAAAACCTGCTGTTTTCTCTAAAGGAATGTTGGACTCTGGAAAGACAAAAGCATTCCCCTTCAAAATCATCTCTCTTCAGAATCATCTTCATAGCTTCAAACTCATCTTCCTTCCAAGATGGTCCAAGCAAAATCCTTTGTGTTACAGCTAACTTAACAAGCAGCGGTAACAGTAACCATTGGGTGAGCCTAGGTGGTGGCACTTTTGTATAAGAGAGGGGATATATTGTTCAGGGAGGAGAGAGAGTGCCCAGCAAATCCTGCTTCCTCATCTGTGGAGGAAGGTGAAGGGGTGGGAAACCCCCAAACCCTCACCCTGGGAGATGTGGATTTAAATAGCATCTGTGGGATTTAAGCAGCATACACGATGTTAGCCTGCAATCATTCCACAGTGGTAAGTGGAATTATTACCTAGAACACTCAGGATGGGCATGGAAAAAGAGTGGGAACACAGCAGCAATAAAGGGGAAAGTTGAGAAATATTTATGGAACAAAATTATTAGGACTTTAAGATTGATTAGTTTTGGTGGGGTGAATGGAATAGTCAAGGATAATTCTGTCTCTGGCTGACTAAGCTGGGTGGATTCTAATGTCATCAAAGGAGAAAGAGCAAGGTTGGGGAGGAAATAATGAGGTCAGATTCAAAAAATTGCACTTAGGTGTTGACTGTCAGTTCCCAAAAAGTCTACCAGAAAAACCTGTTGATCAAGCAACGCTGTTTATTAGAACACTACCAGTTTTTTTTTTTTAAATTTTTATTTATTTATTTATTTTTAATTTATGGCTATGTTGGGTCTTCGTTTCTGTGCGAGGGCTTTCTCTAGTTGTGGCAAGTGGGGGCCACTCCTCATCGCTGTGCGCGGGCCTCTCACTATCGCGGCCTCTCTTGCTGCGGAGCACAGGCTCCAGACACGCAGGCTCAGTAATTGTGGCTCACGGGCCCAGCCGCTCCGCGGCATGTGGGATCCTCCCAGACCAGGGCTCGAACCCGTGTTCCCTGAATTAGCAGGCAGATTCTCAACCACTGCGCCACCAGGGAAGCCCTAGAACACTACCAGTTTTAATGATATCTCAAAATGCTAAATTAAGTCAGGGAAGCTATAGCATTTTAGGGCCTGGGCTGGGGTATTTTAAGGTCAGTTTTTCAAGGAGAGGGGTGGTAGGGATCAGTGGGCACACTGAGGCACAGATCTTGAAGCAAGACTTGACTTGAGGAGAAGCTCCTAAATCTTGATAAATAAACTGTCTAATTGGCTTGCAGTCTTAACTTCCAGGAAAGAGTATTTCCTAGATCAAGAAGCTAACTTGTTTTGCTTGGTGCCAGCATCATTTAACATAAGGACACAGTCAGTAGGTGTAGTTCTACTATTGTCTAGTTCAGGGAAAGGAAGTTCTCAAGACGTTCACGGGACATTCAATCAGTCCAAAAGGTTGTCTAGAAACTGGTGGTGGAAATGTAAATAATGGCTTCGAGTCATCTGAATAGAATATGCTTTCTGATACAAAGCAGGAACTCAATGAAATATCAGACAAACCTCCTTTGAGGATGTCTTCTATCCAGGATCACTCAGGAAACTACAACTTATAAATGCTCCTGAAACATTAGTGACTTGACATCCAAATCCAAGAAGGAAGGAGAAAGTGATCATTTTATTCTTCTTCCTCTCTCTTTATTTTTTTTAGGATCTGTGTCCTACCCCTAGTTTCTATCCCTAAACTATAGCCATTGTTTTGTTATCAGGACAATTAAATGTGTAAAACATGCCTTATAAATGGTCCCGTTCAGAAAATTACAGCTTTAAGGTCATTTCCAGAAAACAAGAAACAGATAAGCTTACATATTGTCCATGATCTGTAATTGTCTCCTGAGAGGAAGCCATTATTGAGCCTTTGGAAGAGGGAGTACAGGAAAAACCAGAGGGTAGAAAATAGACTTGACAGTTTCTTTCTCTGTCTGCCCAACGTTTTGACTTATTCTAAAGAATGGTCAAATATATTGGGTGCATTTAGTTAATTCACACAACAGGTGTCTGTTAGGCACTTACGGTATGCCAGCCACTGTTATAGGTGCTGGGATACAGCAATGGACAAATGGAAATCCCTGTTCTCGCGGAGGTTACATTCTAGTCATGGACGCAAGAAAACGGGAACAAATAAATATATTAGATAAATATATATGTCAGGGGGTTATCAGGACTATGAAAAAAATATGACAGATGAGTGGATAGAGATCAACAGGGGAGGGACATTTTAAATAAACCAGAGACATGGTACAGGGTTAGGAATGAGGTTCCTGATTCTCAGTTTGGGATTTTTTTCCATTACAACATTTTGCCCTTCATGGTTTCCTGTTATTGCTTCATATTCCAGAAGCATCTTCCCTTTTCTCAAGCAGTAAATATAGAGGTAAAATACATGGCCAGAAAATCTGGAATTCTAGGGGCAACAGGTAAGTGCTTATTAGACCTGTCGGTTGTACTTTAGCCCAAGGCTGAGGCTGGATGGAGGAGATTACAGTGGTGTTCCAAACAAATAGTCATTTCAGACAAACAGAAGTGACTGCTTTTCTGTCTCACTATACTTATGATTCAGGTCTTTTTTGACTTAACTTGTTTTATCATCAGATAGAATTGTAGCAGCTTTTCTAGCTTAAGAACAGCTTAACTGGAGCTCTCCAACAGTTGGTCCACAGTCCTCTGGAATTGTAGAATGATATCAGTTGATATTTTAAGCACAGTAACCAACTTCTTTCCTACCTGTCTCAGAGAACTATTTTAGGTAGAGTTCATTCTTCTCTTACGTGCCTTGGCTAATGAGATAACAAAGCTGCTATTCATGTCAGCCGATTGTTTATCTCTAGACAAAAGGACACATCTTAGGTAAATAGAAACCTCTGCTCAAAAGACAAAGGAAAAAAGGTTTGACTCATCACTTTGAGTGGAGTCTTTAATATGGAGTGGATAACTTTAATTTGTATGACTCAAAAAGAACAATCTCTATTTAAGAACAGGAGTGAAAAATCCCCCAGTCCTTTGGTGGGTCTTGGTCACAAATATGTAGAAAGTAGATTCTTATTTTATATGCAAAGTGTTCAATGGATGATTGGCTAAATCTCCACCTCTCTTTCCCTTTCATTTTCTTTTAAAATAAAAAGAAGTTTTGTTAGCTTAAATGAAAAGAGACTTATGGCAACTGGGGGAAGTTGGGCAGCGTGGCAGTAGTTATAGAATGAATAAAGCTTTGATTTCGTTTTTTTAAGTATAAGTTGTCAACAGCTGTGCAAAGCAGAGTTATACTCTACCCAAAATCCACCATGGAAAATAATGCCCCCTGCAATAAGAGTAAACAAAAGTATTTGCATAATAGTCATACTAACCAAAATCGATAGACAACTCCATTGAACTCCGCCTACCCATAATCTGCATAGATCTCATTCTGCAGTACACTTCTCTCTTTTCTCTTCATTTCATGTTGAACATTGACTCTGGAAGAACTGTTCTGTTTCCTTTGAGGTTCTTATTCATCTGCTTTTTATTTCTCCTTACATTTTAGTCATCCTGATGGAAGACAAGGGAGAAAAAAATGGACAAAAATATCTCCGTACATTCTTTTAAAGAGCTTACTGTGTGTCAGACTATTCTAGTCCCCTCCAAATACCAGAACCCCCAAACTCCACTCAACTGGAGTTTACATGTGATTGAAAGGGGATGGAACAATAAACAGTAAATAAATGAACCCAAGAATTATTTCACATTGGGGGGTTAAATTATTTTGGATGTTCAGAAAAGGCCTTGGTTACATGGTAATGATATTTGAGCTATGAATTGAAGCTATAAACAGCTCTGGGAACAGAGATTTCCAGGCAGAGCACAAGACCCTAAGAACTGAACTTGGCATGTTTGAGGATCAGAAAAAGGCCAACTGAGTGCCACCTGAGATGCAGAGGTGGGCTAGAGTTTGAGAACCCTGAGGGGCTATCATAAGAAGCCATTTAAATGAGTACTTTATTCTAGTTACAGTAGGAAGTCATGGAAAGTTTTTAAGCAGGGCAGTGATGTGATTTGATTTACTTTTTAAATGATCACCCCTGCTGTTATATCCAGAGAAGAGAAGATGATGTTTGGACTCATGTAGTAGTGGTGAAGATGGAGAAATGCAGACAGGTTTGAGAAGCATTTTGAATGCAAAAGTAAGAGGACTTACGGATGGATTAAATGGCAGTGTGGCAGGAAAGAGAGGAATTGAGGTTAAGTTCTTGGTTTTTGACTTGAGCAACTAGGTGGATAATGGTACCATTTACCAAACTGAGGAAGCCCTGGAGATGAGCCAAGGAGGGAGTGGAGGGAGTACCAGTAGCTCTGTTTCGGCCAGATGATGCTGGAGAAATCTCTGAGCCTTCCAAGTGGAGAATTACTGCTGACACCTTCCATTTACAGACTGTATTATATACTTAAAAGTTTTTTATTTGTACAACTAATGGATTGATTGTATGGGCAGATGGGGAGAGTTGGACAAGAAGGAGACATGAGTGAAGAGGGGAGGGGCACAGAAGCGTGAAGGAGATGGTGCTCCCTGATGTGATTGCTGTTGTTGACTGCCATGCCAGGCAATCCAGCCTTGGCTCTGCCATGTGCCCCTGAGAAGAAATTTACTCCTTTTCCTCTCCCATGCCTTCTTCAGACCATCTTGCTGGGGACTGAGATGACACATTTCTCGGAAGGAAAATAACAATTGACTTAAATATTCTTTCTTTTACAATCCTCATTTGCCTTTGAAACTCTATCACACTTCTTGGTTTGTTATTCTAGTTGTCACACTGAGGCTTCATAATCTATGAACTCCTGGGTTCACTGCGTTCTAGGACCCAGGAAAATAAAACACTTGCTCCTATTGAACAATAGTTCAGCATGTACCTCTTTGATATTTATATGTCAGTAAATATAAGTAACTCAAATGATTCACTTAAAGAAATGTTTTCTAAACCATAAATTAACACTGAAGACACATCTTATCAATGATTTGTTTTCTTTCATACACTCAGTTGCCAACTGAATTTTCAGAGGAATGTTTTTTTAAATTAGCAGATAATATTTATGTCAATGACTATTATATTTAAATATTTTTTATTTCAAAATAGATTAATAGGAAATTGCAAAGATAGTACAGAGAAGTCCAGTGTACACTTCACCGGGTAGCAACTATTATTTTAAAAAATCTTAATATATTTGCCTTTAATTAATTTGAAAGGGCAGAGATTCTCTCACAAGTAATTGGGTCTATGGTGAAAAAATATATATATATTTGCATTTCTGTTGTATATGTATTCAGAGTGAATTACTGGGTCAGAGAGTATGCATATATTAATTATTTACTTTTTATTTATAAAAGTAATACATGTTCATTATATAACATTTTAATAATACAATAGCAAAAAAATTAAACTACCTATAATTTAAGAACTGAGATACAAGCAACGAAAACTTTGATGTATAAACGTTTCCTGTGAGGGTGAGCGAAGAGTGTCCCAGGAAGTGGAACGAGCTTGTATACAAGTCCAGTGCCACAAAGAATGTGTGACTTTTCATAACGGAAAGAAGTTCAATGTGACTGGATCTTAGAGTATAAGCAGGCTGTGTAGGAGAAGACCATGCAGAACTCTATAGGGGCTTGTTAATGGAGGGTCTTATACTCCCAAATTAGATTTAGTCTTTATTCTAAGAGCAATAGAAAAGGCATTGTAGAATTTTTTAGGGTGAGGAATAATATAATCATTTTGTGATTTAGAAAGGTCATTTCTAAAAAATAATCATTTCTGCCTGCAGTATAGAGAATGCAGTCGGGTGGAGCAAGATGTGAAGCAAGAAACAAGACTTTCTAGTAATCTAGGCGAGGGATAATGGGTATGTGGACTGGTGAAATGTCAGTGGAATAGAAGCTTTGGTTATTGATAGGATTTGGGGGGTTAAGAGAGAGGGACAAATCAGGGAGAGATTCTAGTGTTCTTTCTTGGGCAACTCAGTAGCTGGTGGTTTCTCTCAGAAACAAGAGAAGAGGAGATCCAGTGTCAGGAGGGAGGTGATGCATTAGTTTGGGATTTACTTGGTTAGGGTGAACCATAAGTCATCCAAGTAGGTGTGTCCAAGAGACAATAGATACATAGTTCTTCAATTTAGGAGAGAGGTCTGGCTTCAAAATATAGGTTGGGAGTTATTACCAAATAGATGGTTACTTGGGTATGGGAAATTCTACTGAAAAGAAAGACTTGAGAGAGAAATAGCAATATTTTAAAACACGGAAGGGAAAGGGAACTCTGCAAAATAAACTGAGATAGAGTAAACAGTAGAACCAGAATTGTCTAACACTGGGGAAGCCAATGGAAGGGATTTTCAGTAACAGGGGAATAGGCAGCAGGGTCAAGTGCTCCTGTGTGGGCACATGGAAAGAAAGAAGTACTAGGTCTGTCTACACACCCACCCTACCTATTTTAATGTAAATATTCACAGACCTCTAGAAGTATAAGTTTCTCAAATGCTGAGAACAGTTTACTTACCATTATGTAGGTGGTGAGGATCTTGAATGACTTTTTACTAGAGAAAGAAGTCAACAGCATTTGGACACAGATTGTCTTCATGAGTGAATGTTAGGATTGGAAGGGCCATGGAAAGGTGTCAGATGTGGGCTGGCTGGACCCAAAGCACTGCAGAGTAAGGGGCTAGAGAGGTGAGGGGTGTTTCTAACCTCTGAACTCTCCTTGAAGCCAACTCAGAGGACCCCTAAGGGAGAAAAGGATGGATAGACTTCCAAGCTCATCTCCTGGGAGTGATCATGGGCAGGAGGTGAAGAGGAAAGCTGATGAATGAAATTAAGGTGGTGAGAGGATAACGTTCAGGAGGAGAAAGCAGAAATGGTTGCAAGATACATCCTGACATTTTAGACTGGTTTATTTGTGGGCTCTTGTCATTATTAATCCTTGAGAAGAAAAGAAGAAAAGAAACACACTGTTAACCCAATTTTTTTTCCAGTAGTAAGCAGTACGAAAGGGAGTCTAGAGTGTTTTAGTGTATTACAGTTTTGTTTACATAATAATGCTTTGACTTGGTTCAAGCCAGAGTGTAAACAGCCTAAAGTTGGAACATTTCCCCGACTCTTTCGATGTCTTCCAGAGAAGGAGGTAGACTCATCCCCTATTCAGGATATTATTTTTAAAAATTATGAGAAACAGAAAACAACAAGAAAAGATCTAAGGACCTTAGAGACTAGGCTAGGCCTGTTGGATCTTGCTGTCAACAGCACATTTGTTATTTTCTTCTTAATTATACTTGTTATTATCTTTTGTCCAATTCTGTGAACACGTGTTGTGCAAAGCATCATACTAAGCCATCATACGGAGGAACAGAGATGAAAGACATGGTTTTCTCTTCTTCAGGAGCAGACAGTCCCATGAAAGCAAGGTCAAAGCCTATCATTTTTATCTTCATATCTTCAGCACCTCATACATAGAAGGTGCTCACAAATATTTGCTTAATAATCATATGAGTGCTGCAATGAGGCTAGGCATACAACCAAGTAACTTTAATACAAATTCTTGTTTCCAGCTCTTTCAAAGCTGATTGCAGTGTACTGTGCATGATGTAGGGCCTCAACCAGTACCATTTTTACAAGCAAAATACATTTTAGTCCACAATCTGGAGCTGAGTTTGCTACTTCTGTCTTGTGGACGCTGTCATATTTACATGTTAAATGTGAAAGCTGCTACTTTGCAGGTGTCTCCATGCAATGTTTGATTTCATGTGTGAAGTACTGAGCTCTTCCATGGGAATTAAAGACATTCTCACAATATAAGCATTTTGTGTATATTTGATACTGAAATACAAGAGTGTTGGTGGGGAAACTTCACTGAACAATCAGTAGAAACTGAACACTTAAAACCAACAGCATGATATGACTGTGTGTGATGGCCCTTTGAAAGGTTATATTTATGAGCTGGTGTACTTTATTTTTTTACAAAAGAGCAAGTCTTTTAAATTATAGACTTCTGTAAAAAGATGGAGAATTGAAGAGATTTCAGGCAATCCAATTAGGATTAAAATTTCATTGACATAACTTCACATAATCCAATTAGGAATAAAATTTCCCTGTAAAAGAAAAATTCTTAGGCAAGAAGGATAATTTAACAAACATTTCTATTAGTGATTTTAGAATTTGAATCACATTAAGGCAATCTGCTATAGAAAAAGGAGTGAATGAAAATCACTCTGTACCTGTCTTGTGCCAGCCCTGTCTCTGTCCCCAACACCATGGTCTTTGGATGTCTCTGCTTCTATTTCCTCATCCATTAACTGAGGAAGTTATGTGAGAATGGTTGTCTACAACCACACAGATCCAAACTCCTCTTTATTATTAGATACTTTATTACCTGCTATTTGAAAATGAAATTCGGAAGCAATATAATCTCTTTGCAGTTATAATTCAGTGGAACTTGATAAGGTATTCTCTCCATAATATAGGGCAAAAACAGAGGGAAAGCAATTTATAATTAAATAATATGTGTTTTACATAAATGTTCAGGTATAGATACACCAGAAGACATAATGGAGCAGACAGAAGCTTGTACCTATTTATAAGGAGTGAATTTACATTTGAGAGAAGTAAGTAGTTTATAAGCCACTCCATACAAGAAGTGCACAGAAATGAAAGCCCAGGAGTCTGGATGTGGACACTAGGATAAAAAACAATGTCAAGATAAGTAAAAACAGATCAGGCTGATTTATAGATGATAAAAGGAGAGAAATGGAGAACATAAGGAAGTATGACACTTCTCTGACATCTTTATTGGCTGTTTCTTTGTAAAAATGTTTATTTAAACCTGATGGTTTCACTGCTTAATTTGAAAAGAAAAGAATTGTTGACAGAGTGAGCAAATTAGTAAATCAGATACCACGGGTAGGTAAGAGGAATAGAAAGTGCTAGGGGATTGCTGTGTTTTATAGTGTAGTTAGAAGACTTCTCTGAAGAGGGACTTTTACATGGAGAACAGAAGAAAACAAGAAAGATTATGCAAAGCAGAGAAAGAACCTGGGTGGGGGGCACTTAGAATGTGCCAGCAGCTGCAGGGAGGCCAGGGCAAGAAGGCAGAACACACAGGGCAAAGCACAGAAATGGCAGAGGATGAAGTCAGAGAGTGGGAGGAGGAGATAACATGGGGACTTGAAAGCCACTGAGGGACTTCTGACTTTCATCTTAGTGAGATGGGAAGCCACTGGAGATACTGAGCCTAGCAGTAACATGTTGAGGCTTGTACTTTAACAAAAGTCTTTTGTTTCTTTTATTCATTCAGAATGAACACTTTTCAACTGAAAATTGAGTGTAGGGGTAGAAGGGAAGAGATAGATAAACCTAGATCAATAGGAGGATATAGCCATACTTCAGGTGAGAGATGATGGTGGTCTGGACTTCAGTGACAGCAGAAGAAGAATTAAGAAGTAGATGAATTTTAGATATATGTTAAATAGAGAGCAGACAGGAGTTGTTGATGGTTTGAATGTAGGTGTAGGATAAGGGAAGCAGAGATGACTAAAATCAAGTTTTAACTTGAGCAACTTGGAGAATGGACTAGCTGTTTACCAAAAGGGGAACACTTAAGGAGAATCAGGGCTTTGTGTAGGAGAGAGAATGGAAGTTTCATTTTGGATATACCTTTTTGAGATGCTTTTTAGATATGCAAATGGTGATTGCAAAGAAGCAACTGGATAAATGTGTAGGGAATATAGAAAGAGGTCTGGCCTAGAGATATAAATTTTCCACGTTGGTGGATGTGGTGGAGGTGTTTCTGGATTCAAAATTTGAAGTACCACTCCTGACAAATGTTGTCTAATGTTTAAAATACAAGAGAAAATGACAAATTTCCAGTTTCCACTAACTTTGTGGCACTTAAACATCTCATGTAATGCTCTGTCTTTTGAAGGACATTTTTACACTCTCAGAATCCTACAGATCAAATATTATATTCACATATTACTAAGGAATATGAATCTTACACTACAGACTAAGTATATGGGAAAATTCACATTCATTAAAAAAATATATTAAATTTGAGCTTACTTCATATTCCTCCAGAGTCATGAGAGATTTAATTTCATTAAATCATTAATGGGATTCCTTGGTTTCTACCACCCCACCTCCCAGATACTTCTAAGATTCCAGGAGACATATGGAAAAGAAAACATTTGGAGAATGTTCCTCTGGTCTT